>NC_056731.1:180550040-180565040 GCF_019279795.1 Protopterus annectens | reverse complement strand
ACTGACTCGCACATATAGTAAAAGGGATGCCTAACTTGACACTACCTGTTTTCAAACATGTATAGGGAGTGTAGTATGTGCATCTGACATAGGCAGCCCTGCAGCACCACCTGAGGCATGATTGCCATGTGTTAAGCAATATAAAGCAGTGCTAAACAGCTTTTACCACTATTTAGTATATGTAAACAAAATTGCACATACTAACTAGCACAACTTTGGTCAATGTTGAGCAATATTGGGCAACGTTCAGCAATGTTGGTTAACTTTGAGCAATGTTGGACAAGCTTGGTCAAAGTTGGGCATAGTTGAGCAAAAGCAGGTAAACATGCTCATATTTGCTCTACTGGCCCTTAAGCAGTCTGGTCTGCTCAGTATGAAAATATAAAGCAGTGACAGGCCTCAAACCCAGGATACTGTGCACTATAGTCATAGTACTGAACCACTAAACCATGACAGTATTTCACTGGTCAGCCTGTGTGAAGAAATGTTGATAAGTCTATGCAAAGTATTTCATGGAAACCCTGCAGACACAGCATAATCCCTGTCGAGTTATGACACAAAGGTGAGCCCTGCAGTAAAAATAGAACCTGATTTTCAACACACATATAGTATAAATGTTAATATTGGTCATGTTCACACACATTAACAAATGTAGTGGACTTCAGACAGCAACATACTGAAAGGTCACACTGGGCATGCTCACACACTTGAATAAATGAGACAAATGTCAGGCAACAAAACACTGAAAGGCCAAACTGGGCATGCTCACACACTTAGGCCATGTCTGAGTACAGCAGTGGGCCACACATATCCGGCAGTTGCATCTGTTAACCCAGGAACCTCTCACTATTCACCAATCTGCCTTGTGCACACAGTTACATGGCAACAGACACATATATAATATATTGGAACCCTGTCATAATCAAATATGTACTGCAGATACTTAGGTTGTTCATAGAAAGTGGGAAAGCAAAGAAGATAAAAAACCTGCAATCAGTATCATCAATAAACAATGTGCACTCCAAACATTATCATAGGTTCATAGGTTGATACTAGGCTATCTGCCATAGGGCATTTATAAGCCTAGCCAGAGTGTGTTTGGCTTTCGCAACCCTGTTAGATTAGTAGACTGTGCCTGTGAATAGTAGGTCATACAAGATAGCCCTTTTACGGTTAGTTTATTGTGCCTCTGTCTAGCAGGGACCCAGAAGAGATCCCAGGGGTAAACATACGATCACCCATCCACTCATCAAGATTTCTCCTGTAGAGGGTCAGTGAGGGGCTCTGCCTATGCGGGACTGGGATCTCATTCCAGAGTGAGGGGAGCCTCTGGGATATGAATCTGTCCCTCCAGCATTTCCTATTAATATTTGTGCTGAGGTTTAAGTCCCTGGAGCGTGTAGCTCTAAGGGATTTGGATATCCTGAGGTGGAGCATGTCCATTAATTCTGGGTTGGACATGGCTTTAAACATCAGGCACAGATCGCATCCGAGTAGGCGGTAAGCAACTGAGTAGAGCTGGAGTTACTTTAGCTGAACTGCACAGGGCATCTGTGTGAGTCCCTAGATCCACTTGGTGAGGTACTTTTGTGGCCATTGCAGTTGCTGCAGGTGTCGGGTAAGGTATATCCCAAATGGTGCATTGTATCCAATCATAGGCCTGATGAGTATAGGGGTACAATGACCTCTCTTGATCTAGATGTGAAACCTTTTGGGATAAGGTGGGCTATATAGAAGGTCTGTCTAACCACTTTGGCAACGTGATTGTCAAAGGCGAGATTACTATCTACTCGGGTCCCCAAATCCCTAATAACTTCTTCCGTACTTAATGGATTACCACCTCTGTGGTAATGTGTGGGCACTTTGTTATTCCCAAAGGGGATGACTATGCATTTAATGGCATTTAGCTATAGGCCATGGCTCTGGCACCAGTTATCCATCTTTATGAGATCCTTTTGGAGGATGCTTGTGCCAGCTGGAGAGTCAATTATGGCACCCAGTTTGCAGTCATCTGCGAACTTGGTCAGCCATAGTCCTCCTGAGTTAGCCTGTACATCAGAGAAATATATACTGAACAAGAGAGGTCCCAGGACTGAGCCTTGTGGGATGCCACTTGTAACTGGTGTAGAGTCAGACATGGCACCTGCAATACTGACCATGTGGGTGCTATCCCTGATCCAGTTTGCAGTCCATCTTGTGACATATGTGTTGATATCTAAGCGGGTGAGCTTATTTATGATGCCCGAGTGGGGTATTGTGTCGAAGGGTTTTGCAAGGTCCAGGTAGGCTGTGTGGACTACCTTCCCTATGTCTATGGACCTGGTAACTGTTTAAAGAAGTCAACCAGGTTCAAGAGGCAAGATCTGCCCTCAACAAAGCCGAATTGGGTAGGATCCAGTGTCTGTAGGTTCCAGATGTCTTTGTGTATGAGTTCCATGATGATACGCTCCATAGCTTTGCAGTCCAGGCTAGTTAGGCTTATAGGGCGATAGTGTCCGGGGTCCATTGTGGCACCACCTTTGTGGAGCGGGACCACTGTTGCTGTATGCCATTCCTTGGGTACATATCCTGTAGTAAGTCTGATATTGAACAGTGACTTAATGTGAGGGTTAAGTTCTTCATGAAGCTCATGTAAGACACAGGCCGGGACACCATCCGGTCCCATTGATGCTGTGTTGTCTGCTTTGGAGAGGTCAGCTCTCAGCTGTTCATCTGTGATGTCAGGGAGGCTACACTCTGTTGGGATGGACATTTGCTCTTTAGGGGGGATGGGGGGAGACATTTGCACTGAACTTGTTTGCCAGGATGTTGGCAATGTCTGTGTGTTCAGTGTATTTTTTGTCATTATGCACTAACTCACAGCATATCTGGGAGTTGCCACCCAGGTTCCTGCCATAACTAAAGAAGGCCTTGTGATTGTCCTTAGTGTCTGGTGCAATTTTCTTTCGAAGCGGGCCTTAGATGAATTCATGAGTGATTGTAGCTTCTTGCTAGTACTGATCAGAGATGCCTTCACTTTTTGGGATTGTGCTCTATCATGTAGTAGCCTCCTCCTTTCATTGTATAGCTTATTTATGGCCGGGGTCCACCAGACAGGTCCCCTGCCTTTGGAGGAGTGAGTCTTGTTTTTATTTGGGATAGCACGATCCATGCATTCCAGTAGGTGTCCATAGAATGCGTTTGTAAAGGATTCTGCAGTCTGAGCCATATTTACCATTGTCCCAGGGTCTTTGAAGGATACCACCTCGGTTTTGAGAAGTGTGACATTTGCTTTTGAGAAGTTCTTCACTGAGATTACCTAGGATGGGGGTGGGGATGGGATATGGATGTCCAGTGAGATAAATGTATGGTCTGACCTTACCAATGAGGGGTATACCTCTGGTGTGGAACATAGAGTCCCCATGTTGGTGATGATCAGGTCCAATATGTTTTCCCCTCTTGTGGGTGTGGTGACCAGTTGTGCCATAGCATTTGAGTTTGTAAATTCTAGTAACAGTTGGGCGAGGGTGTTGGGGCTTGAGTAGTATTCCCAGTCAATGTTTGGGTAGTTGAAGTCACCCAATATAATGGTGTTTGGAGAGACCTTCATATTCTCCAGTGTTTTCAGGAAAGCCGAGTGGGGTTCCTGAGTTTGGGAGGGTGGTCTGTAGCAGGCTACAAACTGAAAGGCAGTTTTGCCCACTGTTAGTTGCACATGTATGGTCTCCGATGCTTCGTGCAGTGCTACTAACCTGGAGGTGTGTGTATCTGTGATGTATATGGATACTCCCCCTATTTTTGTTGGTCGGTCCGAGTTTTGTGGCCGAAAAGCATGGTATGAAGTATAACCTGGTAGTGCTTGTGTGCTTTCGGGAGCCTGAACCAGGTGTCTGTTACTGCACAGATATCAATAGTCTCCATACTGAGGCGAGCCTTGAGTGCATGCATTTTGAGGTTTAGACTTCTGGCGTTGAGCAGCATTACCCTTAGTTTCTTTTACCTTGTATTGTCTATGGAGGTGGGTTTGTCTTTTGAGCCTTGCCTAAAAAAGGCACTATGGGGGTGGCAACACTCTTAGCCAGTATTCAAAAGTCCAGGGGTGACAGGTGCAAGCCGTCCCTAGTGAAGCAATGTGGCATGTCGAGCATGTCATCCCAGGCTGACAGACACTGGATGCCCTTTGAATGACACCAATACGTTAGGCAACTGTTAAAATTGATCGTTTTGTCTTTATACTGTGCCATCATTCTTGGTGAGGGTAAGATGCTACACAAGGTCAGGGTCATACCAGCCTGGGCTACATGATCAGTGAGCTCCTCTATGTCTCTTGTCATGTAGTCCAGGGAGGGACGTCTGAGGTCATTCACACCAGCATTGACAATGATGGAGCCATATTTGTACTTGCTTTGGAGTGACCTGAGTGCATGTGTTATGTGGCAGATCCTGGCACCCAACAGACAGCTCAAAGTGACCTTCTCCTTGTTCAGCCTGGTGAGTGGTACGTCAGTGTGTCTGACAATAGAGTCACCTATTACAAGTGTATTAGGTGTGTTGTTTAGCCCTAAGGGCAGTGACTGTGTGGCACACTGACTTTGTGAACTATGTGATATGTGGGTATTGTTGTGGGATAGCAGTTGTTTGGGTGTCTGCTTTGGAGGGCTCTGCTGCTTAGGCAGATTTTATTTAGAGCCTCCGAGTATGTTTTTGTGTGGTAATGTGTTTTGTTTGCTGTTGCTATAGGTCTATGTGAGACTGGATTTGTGGTGTGTGTGGTTACCTTCACCACCAGATAGACTGTACCAGTCATGGGTCGAGAGAGCTCAGCCTCCTGTTTGTCTATATAGTTGCATCTCTCACATATATCTGAGTTTGTTGGGAGGAGGAGAGGGTTGTCTGTGTACATAAGGCAGTTGTAACATTGCCTCAAAATTCCCTTATTCACCAGCTGGACTTGAGAGTACACATGAAACTGACCTTTGGACATAACAGGATATTATGATGAAATACTCTGTTGACTGATCAAAAAGGATCAGTAGGGTGTTAAGTGTGTAAAAGAGTATAACAGGGGTTTAGTGCTTAGGTTTGTCGGTGTTTTGGAAAGATTATCTGCGAAGGAGTCCAGACAGAACCATGACACTTCCTTCAGCTATGTCATAAATAGCAATGTACACTCATATATGTCCTGAGTCAGGGCCAACTGTACATGACTGACAATGCCAACATACTGTCAGACAGGCCCATACATACAAGAAACACAATTTCACCAGCCCTTAACCAGCACTTCTTTATTCAAGCGATCTGGTACCTCAGCAATTCGCCTTCATGGATCACAGTGCATTCTATTTTCAAACAAGTATATATACACACATCAATCACATCATACAGCTGTCAATAATTCAATTAGCTAGTTAATTATCTATTAAACATTTAAAGTAACAATAAAAATATAATAATAAATAAATATAATAAATAAATATTATAATAAATACTAAATATAAATAAATATGAAATGTTGAATAACAAATATTAAATATTAAATACCCAATTCCTGATTCAAACCAAAGGGCTTTAAAGTCTTAAACTTTAAAATCATCCTAGTTTCTAACTCTAGCAGTTTTGCCACAGGATCACCCCCTCTAGACAAAAAAGGCCTCCCAAGCACACAAAATTTCAAACTACTAGGGGAATCACCATGTTTATCATGGAAATGTTTTGCAATAGGGCTCATTTCATTATTATTCCTAATGTCTTTAAGATGTTCTAGGACCCGAATCCTAACCATACGTTTGGTTTGTCCTATGTACCAAACATCAGTACAAGAACAGCCCAGGATATATACCACCCCTGTTGATCTGCAGTTGAAAAAGAACCTAGGAACAAATGTCTTGCCATTAATAATATTTAAATTCATAGTTCTATCACAAATGCTGCAATGACCACATGGAAAAGTGCCAAAAGGCAAAAGGTTATTGTTCCCCTTAACAAAATTGTGATTTAATAACTCTTTTAAGTTTTTCCCCCTCTTAAAGGAAAAAGTAATATGTTTCAGAAACAAATGACCTATAGTTTCATCTTCACTTACAATATGCCAATATTTCCTCACTATTTGAATCAACTCACTAGAAAACGGAGAAAATCTTGTAACATAAAAAAGCTTCTTATCATCATCAACCTTTGCGTCATGCATTTTACCCTCAGATTTGTTATTCATAGCTAATGTATATGATCTGTCATTAATATTCCCAAGTATTTTTTGTTTACATCCCAATAAATGAGCCTCATCATAACCTCTTTCTCTTAGTCTTAACAAAACCTTATCCAATTCGTTAGCTCTTTCATTTATGTCACTAGTATGATTATAAATCCTTTTAAATTCACCATATGGTAAAGAGTTCAACAAATGTCCAGGATGCATACTAGTGGCATGTAAAAACATATTAACCGAAGTTGGTTTTCTATATGGCTTATAGCCAATAGTTTCACCAACCCTATATAGGGTTACATCCAAAAAGTTAATGCATTCCCTATTTAACTCATAAGAGAATGTTAAACCATGCTCATTAGTATTAAGGGTTTCAAAAAAATAAAAAAATCATTGACATCACCTTACAAATAAGAATAAGATCATCTATGAAATGCTTATATAGCAAGACATTGTTCCTAAAAAATAAAGTGGGATAAACAAATTTCTTTACAAAAAATCCCATATATATGATGGCATATGAGGGCGCAAAAGCAGCCCCCATAACCGTACCCTTCAACTGCAGAAAAAATTCATTATTAAAAGAAAAATAATTATGAGTTAAACAAAACTCAAGCAAATTAATCAAAAAGGTGGTCCTAGGCCCATCACCCAGCATATCCATAACAGATTCCAGGCCCCATCTGAGACCAATATTAGTATATAATGATTTTACATCAATGGTCACCCAATAATAATCATTTTGCCATTGAATATTTGACAATTCATTTATCAAATCCTGAGTATTAGAAATATGTGCCACAACCTTCTTCAAATATATTTTTAAATGAAAATCCAGAAAAATGTTAATATTGTTTAAAAAGGAACCCACCCCTGAGACAATAGGCCTACCCGGGGGATCAAGTAGGCACTTATGCACTTTAGGCAAGGCATACAAAATAGGAGTCATAGGCCTCTTAATCTGTAATTTACACACATCCTTGTGATCAAAGAAACCAAGACATTCCCCTCTTTTTAATAAAGCCAAAAGTTCATCATTATATTCCGTTACAGGGTCCCTTGATAAACTTTTATATTCATTCACATTTTTCAATAATTCAACTACCATCTCACAATACTTTTGTTTGTTCAATATAACCCAATTACCACCTTTATCAGCACATTTAAATATAAAGTCAGTCTTCTATTTTCTAAGACTCTGTAAAGCAAGCCATTCATTTTTACTCAAATTATAACACTTAATTTTCCCCAAAAACGCAACAAGTGCCATAGAAATTTCTTTAAACAAAATCCTTATGAATAAAGAAATGGCAGGCACATTAATAACAGGCACAAATTGTTTATCAGTTGTAAAACGGGGTAACGGTAGTTTTCCATATCCAGTCTGATAACAGCTCAAACTATCCACCATCCCTTCCACATCAAAAATTTCAGCATCATCATAATCATATAAGGACATATTCAATATGTCCTCATCAAAATCGTCGCCAAAATTAGAGTTACTTACATTAACATTTTCAACAGAATTAACAGCATTTTTATGAAAATAAACTTTCAAACAATTTTCTACTAAATGCCTTTAACTCTAAGTATAAATCAGCAAAGGAGGGATAGCATGTGGGTATAAATTTACTACCTTTTAACAAAACAGCCTTCATATCATTAGTAAGGCTGAGACTAGACAAATTCGCAATTTGTAATGTCCGTACATTGTACTCACACACCTCTCCATTATTTAAAATGATTTCTTCCCTTTCTGCCGTTTCTTCCCCGACTAGATTTGTTGACCTGAAAGGAATGATCAGTGGTAGGAGAAACTGAACTACCATTAATAACCTCAGTCTCCGAAGCTAAAGAAGTTGAAGATACAGCAAATGTTACATTTTTTGAAATATTGTGTTCAACTGAAGACGCTGACATACTTCGCCGCTTCTGACTGCCACTTCTGACCTTTGACCTATTTCGTGTTGGCTCACGCTGCCATGAGAAGAGAATCCCAGTCTCATAGTCTTTAAGATCACGTAACAGCTTATTTCTTTTACGCTGAATGATTTCAGTCTCTAATTTGGAAGTTTGCCAACATCCTGTCAGACAGGCCCATACATACATACCCACCTCCCACTGACAAAAGGCCCTATCATCATACCAGGAGATATCACATGTAGAATGGGTAAACAGCTCCTTCCAAAGCCGAAAACATGGCATCAGTTGGATTACATTGTTTCCCTATATGTGTCATAAGTGAACTGCAGAACAAACAGACCCTGCACCTGAACAGTCTGTTGAACCTCACCCTCTCTACAGGATCTGTAACTGTTGAATGGGTTACAGCAACATATGGCACACCCCACAAGTGTTGGTGCACAACAGACCATGGGAACTATAGTCCTATAAGCCTATGAAATCTGATCTGCAAGGCCATGGAGTCCATCAAGATTGAAGTCATAAACAGAGCTATTGGAAGCCGACAAACACACAACCCTACCAACTTTGGTTTGTTCATGGGCAGATCATGGTTCCCAAACCTGCTAGACTGTTTGCAAGGCAGCCACCCAGGACATACATCACTGAAAGGAGCTACACACGTCCCACATAGACTTTGAATAGCCCTTTTTAACATCCCAGACACATGTTGTATCCACAAAATCAACAATCTGTGCATAAATATGTATTGTCATATGATGGAATGGCAATTGGTCCACAGATAGATCACACAAGCTAAGAATTGTGGAGTCCTGTTCAAGATGTTAACACCTGCTGTCCCACATGGCTCATTCCTGGGATTGCATAAAACAAAGCACACAAACATTACCATGTCCAGTCTGATGATATCAGCATCCTACAAATATAACAGGAGAAAAAAAAACACCCAGTAAAGCATATAGTGCGTCATGGTAATGCATCTCTCTCTAGTATCATAACATAGTTAGGTAGGGGTTTGAATCTTGCAATTGCAGAGTGTGTGTGATTTCCTTTGAGAGGAGTGCCCTTTTTGGAGACTAGGAAAACACATTAAAAGAGGTAAATTCCTCTTTTGCAAGTCTGATGATGTCAGTATCCCACAAATACAGCAGTGGAAAGGAAAACTCCCAGTAAAGCGGTGTGTGTGATTTCCTTTGAGAGGAGTGCCCTTTTTGGAGACTAGGAAAATACATTAAAAGAAGTAAATTTCTCTTTGGCAAGTCTGGGAGTTTGAATCCTGCAATTGCTGAGTGTGTGTGTGTGAGACACTGTTGGTCAATGTGTTGTGGGTTTTGCTTTTACTACTGTATGACATATCAGTAAAACAACAGTATGTGCATTGCACACTTCAGGTATCTGTGTGGAGACTAGGAAAACACATTAAAAGAGGTCAATTCCTCTTTGGCAAGTCTGATGATGTCAGTATCCCACAAATACAGCAGTGGAAAGGAAATCTCCCAGTAAAGCGGTGTGTGTGTGATTTCCTTTGAGAGGAGTGCCCTTTTTGGAGACTAGGAAAACACATTAAAAGAGGTAAATTCCTCTTTGGCAAGTCTGATGATGTCAGTATCCCACAAATACAGCAGTGGAAAAGAAAACTCCCAGTAAAACATATAGCACATTGTGTAAATGCGTACTTCTCTAGAACCATTTGAATCCTGCAATTGCTGAGTGTGTGTGTGTGTGTGGGGGTGTCTGATTTCCTTTGAGATGAGTGCCCTTTCTGGAGACTAGGAAACACATTAAAAGAGGTAAATTCCTCTTTGGCAAGTCTGGGGGTTTGAATCCTGCAATTGCTGAGTGTGTGTGTGTGACACTGTTGGTCAATGTGTTGTGGGTTTTGCTTTTACTACTGTATGACATATCAGTAAAACAACAGTATGTGCATTGCACACTTCAGGTATCTGTGTGGCAAATACATATATGTTCATGTGACCTCAATTAGTTCATAGGTGTGATTGAGAGGAGTGCCCTTTTTGGAGACTAGGAAAACACATTAAAAGAGGTAAATTCCTCTTTGGCAAGTCTGATGATGTCAGTATCCCACAAATACAGCAGTGGAAAAGAAAACCCCCAGTAAAGCATATAGTGCTTTGCGTAAATGCCTACCTCTCTAGAATCATAGCATAGTTAGGTAGGGGTTTGAATCCTGCAATTGCTGAGTGTGTGTGATTTCCTTTGAGAGGAGTGCCCTTTTTGGAGACTAGGAAAACACATTAAAAGAGGTAAATTCCTCTTTGGCAAGTCTGATGATGTCAGTATCCCACAAATACAGCAGTGGAAAAGAAAACTCCCTGTAAAGCATATAGTGTGTCATGTTAATGTGTATCTCTCTAATATCATAACATAGTTAGGTAGGAGTTTGAATCCTGCAATTGGTGTGTGTGTGTGTGTGTGTGTGTGTGTGTGTGTGTGTGTGTGTGTGTGTGTGTGTGTGATACTGTTGGTCAATATGTTGTGGGTTTTGCTTTTACTGCTGTATGACATATCAGTAAAACAACAGTATGTGCATTGCCCACTTCAGGTATCTGTGTGGCAAATACATATATGTACATGTGACCTCAATTAGTTCATAGGTGTGAAGCCTGCTTTCTACATGAATACATCTGTTACCATTGACAGTTTGTGCTGCTGCTTCTCAGACCTTAGATCACATATGTATGTTTGTGACAAGGCCAGCCACTGTAGTGATCTGGGGCTTAGGTCATCTGTGTCACACACACCCATGACAGTTTCTATAGAATAGTGTGAGTGAGGGTTCATGCCTGGGGTATATTTCAGACATGTTCAAACACAACAAAGTCTGTCAATAATGGGCATTCATTATAGGTGTACAACAACTTAGTGGATATGCATACAGACCCCTTATTGCTTATGTGATACATCGACGGACATCAGAATACCTTTGGAAATGTGAATACCAAAGGACAGATGACATAACATGTGGCTGTATGTACACATTGGTACCCCTGCTACATGTTGTGGGCTACTACCTATGTGGTACTGTCAGGATACTATGTTTAGTAAATGTGGATGACTATGCTATAGTTGGCTTATAGCTTTACAGCATGGGTTGGTCAACAGGTATCTGTCTGTATGATACCCTTGTGGAGGATAAGTGTCTCATCTGGAGAATACATTGTAGGCCACTGTATGCATTACCAGATGAGGACGGACATATCTCTAGTGTGTTTGCTTGTACCTAGGATGGCTACATGTCAAACAGGAGTGGTCCCAGGAATGGGTGGTGGTCAATACCACTGGTTACTGGTATAGTATAGTACTGGAAGGATTCAAATGCTACTGTGTATCCTACATCTGTGTGTCAGTTGTCAAGACATCATCTAATGATTGGTTAAAGTCAGGCTGTTGAGGTTATGTATAATGCCAGAATGCAAACCAATGACCGATATTAACAGTATCACCCACAGCATAGTGTCAAACCATGTAATACACACATGTGTACCCAAGTTGTAACATATGTGTAGTAAAATGCATACTGGCCACCAACAGGAAATATGAAGTGTTAACACTGTGTAATACAGGGCATGTCACCCTTCCCATGTGTCCACTATGCATGTACATGCAGACAGTGCACCTCCATCATGTTCACATATGTACACCTGCAAATCTGTACTGCACACATCGCACACATACCATCCACTCACCAACACATGCTGCCAGCACCACACACATCAGCCAAGTGGCACATGGGTGGACAATACATTTTTGGAATTAACACTGGTGTAAAGAATACTACATTGATAATCATAGCTTTAATGCATCATGCCTGCTCAGATATACCTACAAGGATATCATTACACTTTACTGTTGACAACATGCTAACATTGCTACACTGCTATTAGGTCACCCTGTGCATCAGCACCATGTTAGCCTGTTCCTGCATCAGTGTCACAGATGACAGGAGGTGGCACAGTTTCATCATATGCACAGGGTGTGTTGTTGGTTTGCCAGAGCCCGACAATGACCCATCCAATCAACATGTATGTGTGTGTGTGTGTGTGTGTGTGTGTGTGTGTGTGTGTGTGTGTGTGTGTGTGTGTGTGTGTGTGTGTGAGGGACAACAGTACAGCATGGGTCAATGTTAATGTAATGTGTGTGTGTATGTGTTAGCCCTAGGTGTTTGGTTTATGTGTGTGTGTCTGCATGCACACAGTTCCACCATGTGGCTGCCAAATACAGGAGGTTGTGGGACAGCCACAGACTGTACCTGCCAGGCTGTACAGATCACTGTCTCTGGCCACGGACACAGTACCTGTGCCTGGGAGGGGTGCCATGGACAGTATCGGGTACTAAGCCAGACTGGGTACTATCGTCAGAGGCAGAGGGATGTCGACTGGACCCATGTCCCTGCTGGGACTGGCCAGAGTCATGTGCACTTGGTCATCTAGGATGGTCTATTGACAGCCCAGCCCCAACATTGCTGGGGCTGGTACTGCCACTACGGGAGCGGCTGGGACTTGTGTGTTGTCCGCGACGACTGCTAGTTGATGATGTTGCTGGCATACGTTCACATCGACGTCTCAGCCATCCTGCACTGTCCTGGCACATGGACATTACATTGCGGAGGACATCTAGTGTCTCCCCCCAATGTCTATCAATGACCTCAGTGTAATTACGGATGGCACCGGCAAGGTCACGGATACTGTCATTGATAGTGGTGTTATGGGCCCTCTGCGCCCTTAGTCCCTGCCTGGTGTACCGTTCCATATGTGCCTGTGCCTGCATTACAGCCCGGAACATACCTGGGGTTGTGAGACCTGTGGGGGCACGTCTGCCAGGGGCATTACAACCAGCAGTGCTCCCACGAGAACCCCTGGACATATGCCTATGTGGTACCATTTCATGTGTCTGGGTATGGCTGCTGTGAGGGGTTGCATGTGCCATAGATACCACACTATCCTGGTCAATGCCTACTGTATGCTGTCCCTCAGCTAAGGCCATTGGTGTTGAGGGATGTATTGGCAGTATGAATGTGCACATAGATGGGGTGGAAAGCTGTGTACTGTTGATTGGCGGACCAACGACAGACCCTGTCAAACCTGCCTGTGCCACAACACATGTATCATCATGTCCACTATTTGTGGCAGTGACTTCAGGTTCCCTGTTGCACTCATCCAACAAAACCTCAGCACCTGTGAGAGGAAGACAGGAAACACACTTTAAAATCTGTACAGGATGTTAGTACACATGAACACATGCACACATGCACACATGAACACATGAACACATGCACACATGCACACATGCACACATGAACACATGCACACATGAACACATGCACACATGCACACATGAACACATGCACACATGCACACACACACACACACACACACACACACACACACACATGCACACACATGCACACACACACACACACACACACACACACACACACACACACACACACACACACACACACACACACACTAACAGCAATGCAGGACATACTCATTAGTGGTTGATGGTGGAGTACAGTACCACAATCCAAAGAGTCCTATCACACGTGTCAACATGCAGGATGTGTGTTGCTCAACAGCATGCAGTGCGAGTGTAGAGAGTCCTTGTTGATAACAGTATACATGCCTTTGATGCATGTGTGTTGTTCAATGATTGGCCTTACCCTGGAACACAATGTGTACATGGACACAACATTGCTGTGCAAGTATAAAATGCTTTCCAATGTCCTGTGCACCATCACTCATAGGTATACATACCATGGCCGGATGCACACAACTGTCAGGTGTATAGCAATGAATGCTATGTGTAGTACTGTAGTTACTGTAACTGGATGTAGTGTAGTACCATGAGCCATCATCAGGCAGCATCATGTGGACACTCAAGGCCACTAATGTATGCCCCACTGGCAACTATCTTGCTGTACCTGACCTGCACCACTTTGGCTACATTAACCATTTCACAGGCAGTTGTTACATGGGTATGTAAGGTGTTCAATAGGGAGCATTGCCTAACATGAATGTGTTGTGT
This sequence comes from Protopterus annectens, assembly GCF_019279795.1. Classification (NCBI taxonomy): domain Eukaryota; kingdom Metazoa; phylum Chordata; order Ceratodontiformes; family Protopteridae; genus Protopterus; species Protopterus annectens. The sequence goes on along the minus strand of NC_056731.1, from coordinate 180,550,888 downwards.
GTTGAAGCGTGTCACACCACCCCATGATAGGTCTCTACCCCTCAGGTATAGTATGTGTGCTGTGTTGATGACATTTGGGATACTGGAGTCTGACCTTACAGCAGGTGTCTACATATGCCATGTGTATCATATTAACACTTACTGCGTATGACAAAGTGGTGTATGTTGTGTGCATGTGTATTGACTCTGCCTATACAATGTCCACTACAGTGTACCACAATTGGTTGGGATGCTCTGTGTATTGCATGTGTTTGAGGCAGCTACTCATGTTACTGGGATGTGCATAGTCCCACAGAGAACATGCAGAGCATGCATTATGTGTAGGTGTTTTACATGTGTATATGGCCTACAACTCTCCTATGGCATGCACATGTTATATGCTATATTAAATGTAGAACACTCACCAGCATGGGTCTGCTGTCTTGCTATCTCACCAGAGGGACCTACAAGGATATGAGACAGTTTGTCAGTGTCAACAACTATGGCATTGCTGCTGTGAGTTTGCAATTTTACAGTAGTACAACAGGTGACAGTCACAGGCATACAGATTATGTACCAAATTATCAGTATTGCATGACACCAGGCTCCACATCTTCTAAATACACAGTACACATCTGATAAATGCATGTTCTAACAATCGAGCTAACAGTAGTCTACAGATATGCCATGTTACCTGCAGGCTCTGTGTCGACGTGCTGGGTGACTCCGGCCTCCATGATGACACATGTCTGTTGTAGTGGTTGGCCAGGAGCCACCATGCTGAGGAGCAGCTCTTCCACTCTGGTGAGGGGTGGATGTGTTGCTGCACCACCACCTGTGGCAAGCTGTTGTCTGTGGACATCGGAGGC
>NC_056731.1:180460040-180545040 GCF_019279795.1 Protopterus annectens | reverse complement strand
AAAGACAGTAGGAAAACAAGCTTGGGATGTGCAGGATGGGTATAGGGAAGGTCCATAGCTGCCCATTTCTTTACCAGCAACAGCTGTGCATATGCAATAAATTTGGAGTGAAATTTGAAACCTTCCACCCCTGGGAGAGGGGTGAGGACAACAAAGTATGTTGTACTGCCAATTATAATTATCAGTTTACATGTCCAGCGGACATGTGTGCAAAATGGGCAGCTATGTATGGGGCGTACTTTTTTTGTGGGTACAGATTGCCTTTTTTTTTTTTTTTTTTTCAGGTGAGAGTGGAAAGTGAGGTAGAGGAAGTAGGTATATTTGGGGAGGTAGATTGGGGAGGTAAATAGACAAGACAAAAAAGACACATACAGAGGCAGTGTATGACACATGGGGTGGGTGAACACAATTGACGGGGACTGATGTTTGGAAATCGCAAGCCCATGAGCCCACAGATGGTAACAGTGGAAGTGAGATCCCCACCCATGGGCAGTCACCACTGCACCTTCACAGCCCCGAGGGTGGCTGTGCTGCGGGCTGCATAGGATGGGCAGGCTCACCCATGAGATGCGCCACTCTCGCCTCGAGCTGGCGTAGGGGATCAGCGACTGAACACTGGATCTCCCTACGCACCACAACCCGGACCCTTCGAAGGGTGACAGGTGGCCCTTCTCCACCCACGCTTGCATGGTGGGGGTGAGCCCCATCCCCTGCAGCGCTTCCACCCGAAGGTGGCACAGGACCAATGGAGGAGGGGAGCCCGGGCTGGGCACCGGACCTGCTGGTGCCAGGTGCACTCGCCAGCTGAGGAGGGACAGGTGGGTCCGCTGGGACCGGCCTTCCCATACGTTCTGTGATTAGATGTGTTTAATTACAACATAAACAACAGCATTCCAAATTAGTTGTAACAGCATGCAGTAATATTCCCATTAACCCAACACACCAAGGTTCCAACAGTTGAACAGCAAGCATAACACATGCATATATTGAACGACAGTGGACATTCCAACAGCATGCAGGGATGATTGGTGGCAACAGGCCACCATGATTGTGGTGTTTGAATAGGGCACATGCATCAAAGTGAATGCAGATATTTATAGAACAATAGGACATATGTCCCAACAAATGTTTTGAGATTACATTTACCCATTGAGGTGTGGAATTGCATTGTTTATGCACATACAGTAGGGTGTAGAAAGAAACCTCAATTAACATCTTATAAGTACTTTTAGTCTACACTACATTCCTATTGACTGCAGGTGTATATCCCCTGCATGTATTATTACACTTGCCAACATGCATTAGGTTGTGTAATGGGTTTGGCTAGTTCATTATATACCTGACCTATATCTGACATACTAACTGTCCAAGATGCAGATGTTACTGCTACATAGTTATTGATTTTATTTATATTTCTTTATCTACATATCTGGATGTGTTCACATGACATTTTCAGTTAAATTTGTACAGAACCCTACATTTCTTGTAGCACACTCACATTTCTGGGGAACAAATTAACAAGATACTCGTGTGCCAGATTTACTTATGCATGCCAGCCATTAACTGACTGTTGAGGACTATATATATGCTTCACAGCTACTGGCACTTCCATCAGCCACTTTAGATGGGACTGCCCAACTGTGTGTTGCCAGCACTTATTAAAACAGTACTATTTGTATAATGCAAGGGTACAACAACATTTCAGAGTAAGTGACACAGACACACTCCAGGTTTTATACCTTTATTAATTACATTACACACTTTTCCACAGGCTCTCTCCTTTATTTGATATTACAGTGCATACGGAAGACATATTCAAGACATATTATACCTTTATTAATAGGTTAGAACACTCTTTTTCAGGCTCACTCACTTATTTTATATGACAGTACATGCAGAGATATTATTCCGGACATATTTTACCTTGCTTAATGGGTTACTACACTCTTTTTCTGTCTCTCTGACTTATTTTATGTAACAGTACATGCAGAGGAATTATTCAGGGCATTTTATGGCTGTATTATTGGACTACAACACTTTCTTTCAGGCTCTCTCACCTATTTTATATAACAATACATGCAGAATAATTACTAACCTGCCTGGTGGCGCAGCCTTAGCAGTCTATCTGCATAGGCTTGCTGATTCGCAGCATGGACACCTGCAGCTGTGAAGTAAATGAGGAGATATTGAGACATACCTATCCTTTATATAGAATAAATTAGCATGTCTTACATACTGCATTCCATGGCTACCTACTCAGTAGTGGGGCATCTTGCATCCCACGGGCCTCCTGTATCCATTGGTTCAGTAGGTCCTGCTTCCATCTCTTCAGGTCTGCATGGTGGTGATGGACCTGCTCACCAGTCCGAGGAACGCCTGTGACACTGGTGAGGTCATGAGCTAACCAGTTCCAAGCCTCTGCTTTGTACTCCGTCCCTTGGAACTGGCTCTGCAGGAGTCTTGACTCATGATGGTGGACAAGGAGCCAAACCATGTATTTTGACTCCTCGATGCCCCAGTGTTGCACTCAAAAGCATGTACCCTCTCCAGCACCAGCCATTCTAACTGCAGATGGGAGCTACAATCAGTTATGGCAAGTATTCCTGCCTATGGGGCTTAAATATGCCGCATTTCCCACACTTTTTTGTGATTGGCCATTTTTGAAAATTCTCGGCTGACTGCAGACCTGCTTAGCAATGGTTAATCTACCATTTATAAGTATATGTATGTTAACAGTGGCTGTTTATCCTAAGCTGTCATGGCTCACTGGTTCAGTGCTTTGATTATGGTGCACAGTGTCCTGGGTTCGACACTTGTCATTGCTTTTTATTTTACTACTGTCCAGACAGGCTAGGGGGTGTGGCTGTGTTTAGGCAACTTTGCTCTATGTTGCTCCACGTTGCCCTACGGTGTGCTGGTTGGCGCGGCGCGCACCTCCGCTCAAACCGATTGCGCTAGGTAAAGCGCTATTTAGCTATGGGCAACTCTATTGCGCTGGGTAAAGTGCTACTTAACTATGGGCAACTATATTGCACTGGCTAAAGCTCTGCTTAACTACGGGAAACTATATTGTGCTGGGTAAAGCATTGCTTAACTGCAGGCAATTATATGTCAGGATCCTTTATAAATATACATTTTGTTCACTGATACATAGGCCATTTCAATGCTTTTTAGTAAAATTTTAATCATATATGTCAGGAATTATTTCATATACTAATTCAAAACATAAAATAGGAAGGGGAGTGGTGGGACTCGAACTGTGAATGCCTCTTCTTTGTGTGAAGGCTCTACCACTATGCTATTGCTATTTGGCATAATTTGTATAAACATTCCTTATTTTGCTCTTCCATGTCGAGATTGCTAACTGCAGCTAAGCAATGGGCACACCTGCACACACGCAAATACGGGCAGCTATATCGGGAATTAGAAAAAAAAAGTTTTAAATTTTACTTTTTATAACTGTGCTGGAGGTTTACAATGTCAGGGAGTGTGGTGTTGGGTACGTGGACATTTGAGCGGACTCGCTCTTGTGTGTTGACATTTTTCAATCCAGACACTTGCAGGGGCGTGGACTTTTGGACTGCTCAGCAGTTGGACACGTCCCCTGCTTACCTGCATGGTCTGTGTTAGACTTGGAGTGGAGTCAGCGTGTCCTCATGAATATTCATGGCACGCTGACATCATACCGTTCAACTGCAGTCTCCGAATAAGACTTATTTAGTCTTACATGGAGGATTCGTGAATCCGGGGGAATGTTCCATCTTTGGCCTCAGAGAACAGACTGAGAAGGCCTGTAATTAAGTCCATCAAATATCTGCAATATCTATCAAGTAACAGATAATCCACAAATGTCATAATTGAGTCCACTATGATTGTTGCATTTCAGTTCTTATGTTTGTATAAGTGTATTTGAAAAACTGTTACATAAAGGGTGTTACACATTTTTGTAAAGGAAGACAGAAAGGTGTGAGACAGTAATACACTGTCTAAACAACCAAAGTCAGCCATGATGTCAGTACTCAAAACTACTCTACAAGAAAATGAAGTAAAGAGTAAAGACCTGCACTGTCTTACAGATGACACAACAAGCACAAAAAGCCCCAGCAACTGCAACGAGTTTGAAGAGGCCACAAACAACACCAGAATTCCTCATTTTAAGATTGTCACAATTGTGATAACTTTCACTTTTCAGGTCTGTGGGTTTTTTTGCTTTTGCTTTAAAAGGTCACTTCTGCACTATATGCAAATACTGGTGCTGTGTTTTGTAATGCAACAAAGGGCCTCAATGTACATAGTGCAAGCATTTCCTTGGCATCAACAAAGTCTTGAATTGTGTGATATACCATTAAGTCATTTAGTTTATTTATAACATTTAGTTTAGTAAAAGCCCTTTTCCCAAATTACATAACTGGAAATATTAAAAACCATGATGCTCCAACCATAGTTTTTGTTGTTTTAATTTTACCATCACATCTTTAAAATGTTCTGTTGCAGTTTTAGCTTCCATCATGGCATTTTATAACTAAAGTGCTGCAATATATTTTCCTCCCCAATCTTAATAAAACATTATCCCCTGGATTCCCAAAAGCTTGCACGGAGTACAAGATGAGTGCAGGAGCTCACGCAGGCAATATGTTTGCCGTGCGATCCAGGAACAGCTGGCAGGGGCGTGCACGAGAGCTCCAGCACTAATCTTGTACAGACTAAGCACTGGTATGCAAATCACCTCATTTGCAGGAGAAATCCATGCAAATTAGGTGATTTTTGCAATCTAGGAAGCTTGCAATAGTCCATGCAAGACTAGTGCAATCGTCAGAAATGTACTCAGTTAGTACATTTCTGCAAATTCCAAAATAGAGCTATGACAGCTCCAAATAGAGGCTGCATATCATCAAGGAAGCATGCCAATGGCCAAGTATAAGACCATTGGCATTGCAAACTGTTTAAAAAATAAAAAAATCAACTTTCGGATGTTTAAGCATAAGGCAGTGGTGCACAAACGGGATTAGGGGGAAAATAAGAAAATAAACTTAAAATGAGCATTCTAACTAAAACCAGTATTCTGCCATGCAAGTCAATGGCAGGCAGAAGACAACCTGGCCAGTGAGTAGTGGTTGCTAAGGGGGGAGGCTCAGTATGAGACATGTAACTATGCATTAGCAGGCAATCCTATGCATATGAGGGGAAGGACAGTGAATCCCAGATTTCACCAGGGTGTGAGGCAGGTCCCAAGAGTGTAAGAGTATAAATAGCTGGGTGCAAGACTAGGATATAGGTGACATCATGGGGTGTGTGTCAGGTATACTGTAAGTGGATTGGAGCCCTGTGGCTCGGGATTGCTCCTAGCTTAGCACAGCTAAGCTAGAGGTGTGTCCAAACCTGCCTAGCACTCTTTACAAAGTGTAAGTGGGTGTGCGTGCTGTGCACCAGGTTTACAGGAAGAAAAAGGAAGTTAAACCAGGAAATAGCAGCTCTGTGCACATTTGAACACTCTGTTTGCATGGCTCGCACAGGGCCTTAAACAGGGAGGCAATGGGAAGAGAAAACAGCAGTAGGAAGGTAATCAAGGAGAACTAGCTTAGCTGGCAGGTGAAATGTATCAGAATCAGCCAATTACACAGACAGCAGACCAGCCCAGCCCAGAACACTACTATAAACTATGCAAACACCTTTCCCTCTGGTTTTTCCACACTCTACACCACCAGTGTATACAAGCGGGGAAATTTTAACAAACAAACCTACAAAATGAGAAGGGCTGCAGCAGGCAACATAGAACAACATGTGCAAGAGTCTGAGAGTGGTGAGGATGTGAATGCTGCCGAACAATCCACAGTGAGGAGACGGAGAAGAGTGTACAGATGCAGAGTAACCTACCAGGGGCTACATGAGCTGGAGATAGTGGAGCGCTATAGGTTGGACAGAGACCTCCTACAGCAAATTGTTGAGCTGTGCTGGCCACACCTGACACACCAAACTGGCTGAGGGGAACCCATCCCAGTGGATACCAAGGTATGTGTAGGCCTAGGTATACTAGCCACAGGTACCTCCCAAAGCACAACTGGGGATATCATGGGGATCTCACAGGCATCAGTATCCAGAGTATTCCACCAGTTCCTGGATGCCATGGCAGCACATGCCAGTGAGCACATATATTTCCTCAACACACGTGAGGTGTTGACCAGCAATATGCATCTCTTCCACCAAATAGCAGAATATCTGGGGTAGTGGGTGCTATAGACTGCACGCACATATGCATCAAAGCACCACCTGGTGAGCAGGGTAGGGCCTACATCAACCTCAGGGGCACCCCCTCCATCAACTGCCAGGTGATATGTGATGCCCAGGGCATTATAATGAATGTGTGTGCTGGCTGCCCTAGTAGCTATGACGATTCACACATATGGCATCTGACACAGCTGTAACACAGATTTGCTAATGAGGACATCTCCTACGGTCACCTAGTGGGGGATGCTGGTTACCCACTGGAGCTGTGGCTGATGACACCCATCAGAAATGCACACACACCTGAACAACAATGCCATAATGAGGCACACGCACAAGCCAGACATATAATAGAGCATGTGTTTGGGATGCTCAGGTCATGGTTCTGGTGTCTGGACACATCTGGTGGAGCCTGGCAGTATTTACCAGCTACATGTACCTAAATTGTTATGGTTTGTGCTATGCTACACAATATAATCCTGCAGAAACAGCTGCAGCAGGAACAGCATGGGGCAGGGCCACACAGCCCCCCACCAATGCCAAGGCGTGTACAGGCACAGAGTGACTCAGAGGAGGAACAACTTGAGCCTGCCCCAGTAGGCAGAAGGAGGCGTGCCCAGTATAACCTGGCCTTGGCAAAGAGGCAACGCATAGCATATGCACTGACACAGTAGGGACCAAGGGAATGACACCTCTCTCTGACTTGTACAGACAGCAAAAGAGATGCCAAACATGACACTACCTGTGCTCAACCATGTATAGGGAGTGTACTATGTGCATCCAACACAGGCAGCCCTCCAGCACCATCCTCAAGTCTGGCACACCCTCAAGGTAAGTCAATCAACCTACCAATTGCCAAACGAAGTCGAATGTGTTGTTACCTGTAGCTATGGTATGGATGTGAGCATGCAAGGGAATTGGGTGGGCGAATGTTATGGCAGCAGACAGTAAACACCCATAGTGGCACCATGACATCTGTAACACATACTGGAGTCACCATAGTAGCCAGTACTACACAGGGTGACAAACCCCACTGCAGGAAATGGGCTGAGTGACATGTGTGTCCATAAGACCAACACATGCCAGTCAGGAAGGTGCACATACCCAACAACAGTTTCAGCCAGCAGGACAGGTGTAGACAAGCACAAACAAATGCTGTACTATGGCCTCTGAATGAGCCCTATGGGTAACCCCTCCCCCAGGCCTACACAGACAGACTACAGCAGGCCAGGCAGTTGGATGTAAGTTGTGAAGGCTAGGAAGTCAGAAACTAATATGTAGGTAATTAAAGCTAAGAAATGTAGTACACTGGTATGCCTCTAGCCAGCACGGTAGGTAAGAATGCAGACTGAAATGGAGTACCTGACATACCAGTACAGTCCTAGCAAATGTGAACAAGTGTCAGGTGTGCCCCCCATCCTATGTACACTTATAGTAACAGTCAGGTGTGCCCCCCCACTCCTGTGTAGAAATGTAGAAACAGTCAGGTGTCCCCCCCCGCTATGCAGAAATGTAGCAACAGTCAATGCCAAATGACCGATGGATACTCTGCAGACACAGCATGCTACCTGTCGGTGTACAACACAAATGTCAGCACCACAGTACAAACTACCTGGACTTGATCCACACATGCAATACAGATGGCCATACTGGGCATGCTCACACACTTAGAGGAATGAAGGCAATGTCAGTCAACAACATACTGAAAGGTCATACTAGGCATGCTCACACACTTAAACACATGAAGGCCATGTCTGCAAACACCAGTGGACCAGACATATCTGGCAGTTGCAGTTCTTAGTGCAGACACATGTCAGTATGCACCACTCCTGCCACTCACACACAGTGGATAGGAATACAGACACATATGTAAGGACAACACACTATAATAAGCCAAAGGTAGACGGACATAGATGTGTGGAAGAGGGTGCCCATGACAAGGAGCCATCCAGGCCTGTCCCACCCAACACACAGCCAAAGGGCCCCAAACACATGAGGTGCAGATGTCACTCACTGCAGATACTAGCCACCAGTATCTGTCAGCATGACAGACTATGTGGTGCACGTGCCAGCTGTGCAACATGACTGTACAAGGAAGTAGTCATCTAGTAGTTGTATACATGTACCTGTGACATATGACCCCATGTGTGCCTGCATGTGGCATGTCAACCCCTACATGAATGGGTTATGGCCCATGCACGCACTGCCCTCCCCATAGCAGTATTATGGCAAGCCTGCTGAGGTCATCCAATGGTAATACACCTTTGGAAGAGCTGTAGCTCAGTAATCTCCATGGCGCGTCCCATAGCTGTGTACTGCTGTAGTGATAAACTAGTTAGGTAGTAGTTCTAACCCCAGACTTGGCAATTGGGTGAGTGTGTGTTTGTGTGTGTGTCTGTCTGTCTCTGACTGTGTATAGAGCAATGCTTTTTAGGCTACTCACACTCCATATAATTCATACACTAATCTCTGGCAAGGCTGCTGATGTCAGTCACCTAGAAATACACCTCTGCAAAAAGCATTGCCCAGTAAACTCCGTAGTGCTTCCTGTAACTGTGCACTGCTGTAGTGTAATAAAGTAGTTAGGTAGGTGTTTTAACCCCAGACCTGGCAACTGTGTGTCTGTCTGAGTAGAGAGCAATGCTTTTTAGGCTGCTCACACTCCGTACAATTCAAATACTCAACTTTGGCAAGGCTGCTGATGTCACTCACCTAGAAATACACCTCTGGAAAAATTACAGCCCAGTAATCTCTGTAGTACATCCTGTAACTGTGTATTTTTCTAGTGTGATAAAATAGTTAAGTAGGTGTTCTAACCCCAGACTTAGCAACTGTATTTGTGTGCGAATGTATGTGTGTCTGACTGAGTAGAGAGCAATGCTTTTTAGGTGACTCACACTCCGTACAACTCATATACTCAACTTTGGCAGGGCTGCTGATGTCACTCACCTAGAAATACACCTCTGAGAAACTCATAACTTCGTGCTCTCTGTAGCACTTCCTGCAACTGTGTACTGCTGTGCTATGATAAGGTAATTAAGTAGGTGTTCAAACCCCAGACTTGGTAACTGTGTGTGTCTGTTGTGTGTGTCTGACTGAATAGACAGCAATGCTTTTTCAGCTACTCACACTCCATATAACTCATATACTCAATGGTGGCACGGCTGCTGATGACACTCACCTAGAAATACACCTGTGGGAAATTCATAACCCAGTAATCTCCGTAGCGAGCCTTATAACTGTACACTGCTGTAGTGTGATAAAGTAGTTAGGTAGGTGTTCTAACTCCAGACTTGGCAACTGTGTGTGTGTGTGAATCTGTGTCTCCATCTGTCTTTGACTGAGTAGAGAACAATGCCTTTTATGGAACTCACACTCCATAGAATTCATATACTCAACTTTGGCAAGGCTGCTGATGTCACCCCCCCAAGAAATACACCTCTGGGAAGGCTGTAGCTCATTAATCTCTGTAGCATGTCTTGTAACTGCTGTAGTGTGATTTAGAACTGTGGTAGGGTTCCATCTCAACCCATGACAATTCTGGATGTTTTGTGTGTGTTCCAATGTCTGTGTATGGAGAAATGCATTATAGGCTACTCACTCGCAATACATTTCAAATGCCCTACTTTGGCAATCCTGCTGATGTCATTCATTGTGAAATGCAACTTTGAGGAAAAAAGGTCTGTGGTGCGACCTATAACTGCTCCATGCTGTAGCCTGATATAGCCTTTGGTCAGGGGTTCAATACCTACACATGTTGGTTGTGAAAGTTTTGTGTGTGTCTCACTGTCTGTATAGGGAGCAATGCATTTTAGGCTAGTCACCTGCAGTACAGTTGAAATGCCCTTCTTTGGTAATCCTGCTGATGTCATTCATTGTGAAATACACCTTTGGGAAAGGATTTCTCAAGTAATCCCTGTGGTGCATCCTATAACAGCTCCATGCTGTAGTGTGCTATAGACCTCAATCAGTGGTTCTATGCCCACACATGTCAGTTGTGGATGTTTTGTGTGTGTCTCACTGTCTGTGCAGAGAACAATGCATTTTAAGCTAGTCACTTGCAGTACAGTTGAAATGCCCTTCTTTGGTAATCCTGCTGATGTCATTCAATGTGAAATACACCTTTGGGGAAGAAGTACTTCAGTAATGTCCGTGGCACATACTATAACTGTGGAGTGTAATAAACTAGGTAGGTAGGGGGTTCAACTCCCAGACATGACAGGTGTGTGTATGTTTGTAACTCATCTCCTGTGCAGAGGTGGTTGTGAGTGTGTGGCACCTGTGGGCAATGTGGAGGGGGTTTTGCTTACTTCTTTTATGGTGGCCCTACTATATATCACAATGTCAACCATACAGGGATAACAGATGTAAATTAGCTGAGATGCTGGGGTGCAAAGTCATACCCATACATGTGACATCAAGGCCAGCCATGTGTTTGGCTGTGGGGGGAATGCCTATTCGTACAAGACATATAGTGTGTGGAGCCTCTCAACCCCATTAACGGTGCATGTAGACATATGTATATTTGTTAATCTGCCATTGCTATCTACAGATGTATGACCATATATACTTATATAGATTTATATATCTGCTAATATATGTATAACTATGTCCGTATACACCTACATAGATATATATATCTGTGTACACATATATAATGTGCTGTGTATATGTAGACATATAGGTGTAGACACATATATGTGTCAATTTAGGTAAATGCATGTATATATGTGCATATATATATATATTCATACGTATGTATATAGTTTTAGAAATTAATATATATATATATATATATATATATATATATATATGTTGTATCTGTTTAGATATTAATATAGGTACACACACACATCTAGATGTTGATATACATTCTCTGTACTGTTGCATGACTAGACTGGATGATATGTTTTTGAAAACAGCAGACTTCTTTGTATCTGTCATGGCTTAGTGGGAAATCACTTTGTCTGTGGTGTGCAGGGTCCTTTGTTTGAGCCAAAGAAGTTATCAGGGACCTGGGGACCCAGGTTGATAGTAGTCTGTCATTCGACACCCATGTAGCTAAAGTAGTTAGGAAGACCTTCTACATTGCCCACCTTATCATGAAGGGATTCTCATCTAGATCAAGGGAGGTCATAGTCTCCCTATACTCATCACTCATCAGACCAATGATTGAGTACAATGCCCCATTCGAATGTATCTGACCCGACACTTGCAGCAGCTGGAGGCCATAAAGTTCCTCACCAAAAGGATAAAGGGTCTCAAACATCTGTCCTATGTTGCCCGACTGAAAGAACTCCAGCTCTATTCAGTCGCCACGCTTGCTCAGAGGTGACCTTTGCCTAACATACAAGGCCATGTCAAACCCAGATTTGATGAATATGCTTCACCTCAAAAATCTAGATCCGTCAGAGCCACAAGGGCGGGAGACTTAAACCTCGACACGGCTATTAATAGGACGTGCTGGAGGGATAGATTCATCACCCAAAGACTCCCTATGCTGTGGAATAAAATCCCGGTATATGTGAGGCAGAGCATCTGGCCTTGTTCAAGAGAAATCTTGACCAATGGATGGGAGATCGCAGATATACCCCAGGGATTACCTCAGTGTCACTGCTCAACAGAGGCACAGCAAAATAATGGGTATAGTTCCCCATACTAAAGGGGTGGCGTAAGCCACAAAACTATGGTATAGGCTTGTAAATGTCCTTGGGCAGATAGCCTAGTATGAACCTATGAACCTATGAACCTATGAACCTTGCAAGTGCTGTTCATTTTGTTGCTGGTCAGAACATGGCTCATTGGATACACAGTGATTAAGGCACTTTAAAACAGTTGTAAGCAGGTTTGCACTGGTTTGCGCAGAGCTAAGCAATGCCTACACAGTTTAAGCAATTCAGCAGCTGAGTATAAGAAACTGCAACCAGACTTTAGCAGTGCTTGCCTCTGCACAAACCCGTGCAAACCCACATACAACTGCTTTAAACTGCCTTAATCACTCTGTATCCATTAGCCCTTGTTCTGCCTAGCAGCAAAATAAACATCCTTTGGTGGTTCAAACCCAGTATCATGCACACCACAGCCAAAGTGATTTGCCTCTAAGCCATCTCAGACATACATAACCCTGCTGTATTCATAAACATATCATCCAGCCCAGTCATTAAACAGTACAGAGAATGTATTCCAACATGTAGATGTATGTGTGTGTGAATATATATTAATGTCTAAACAGATACAACATATTGATATATATGTATATATATATATATATATATATATATATATATATATATATATATATATACACATATATGTAAGTAGATATTTATATTATTTATATCTATATGGGTATATATGGGCATACATCTGTAGATAAAGTGGGAACATAGCAGAAACATATATGTCCACATGCACCATTAATGGGGTTGACAGGCACAAACAACATACGTCATGCACAAATACGTATCCCCCCCACAGCTAAACACATCTGCTCTGCATTACACTACCAACTGTTGCAGATCCCATAACCAGGACATTACATGGCAAGGGCACAAGATGTTAACAGTACTCCATCCCACCTGTATGATGTCAGGCTGGTATCAGTAACATATCATGCAGTACAGTCAGGCTCATAATGACCCCATTTTGCAGTCATCTGTTACCTTTGTTAGCCAGAGTCCCATACTGTTGGCCTGTACTTCAGAAATGTAGATGCCAAACAACAGTGGCCCCAGGACTGAACCCTGAGGTATTCCACTTGTCACTTGTCTGGGGATGGATTTGGAGTCAGTTACACCTACAGTTTGGATTCTGTCAGTAAACCATGTGGCAAACCATTGAGTGGCATAGGGATGTATGGCCGGATTAGTATGTTAATCTATGTTTCCAGACTGGGGATGGTGTTGAAGGGCTTGGTGAGGTCCACATAGGCTTTGTGGACTTCCTTACCCTCTTCAACAGCTAAGCAGACTGAATCAAAGCAGTCAATCAGTTTCAGGAGACAAGACTGGCCCTCCATGAGACCAATCTGTGTGAGGTCCAGTGTTTGAGGGTTGCCAATGTCTGCGTTCAAAACATCCTTGATAATGCATTCCATGGCCATGCAGATCAGGATTGTCTGACTGATGTGACAGCAGTCCCAGGGATCACAGGTGGATCCCCCCTTGTGGAGTGGGATAATTGCATCTGTGAGCCACTCAGTGGGCACCAGGCCTGATGCGAGGCTATGATTACACATGGCAGTTAGGTGAGTTGCCATTCCTTTTTGTAGTTCATGCAGTACACAGTCTGGGATATCATCTGGTCCCATGGATGCTGTATTGTTAGCTGTGGGTAGTGCGTTTTCTGCCTGTGTGGCCGTGATTGCTGGGCAATGGAACCCTTTTTGTATTGACATGGGCCCTTTTGGGGGTGAGAGGGGGTGAATGTGGCACTAAATCAATCTGCCAGGATATTGGCACATTCCGTGGGAACAGTCTATGTAATGCCATTCTGTTGCAGCTCAGAGCACTTCTGAGCATTGCCAGTTAGGATTTGGACATAACTATAGAATGCTGTGTAATTGTCTGTGGAATCTGTTTTGATTTTAGTTACATAACCAGCTTTGGAGGATTCCATCAGGGATCCCAATGTCTTACTGGGGCTGGTAAGGGAGTTGTTTCCATCCTTGGATTATCCTTTTTTCTTCAACAGTGTCTACCATCTGTTGTATACTCTGTTAATTGTAGGAGACCACCAGACTGGCTTGATTATTTGGGAGGTGAGCATCGTGGTTCTATGTGGGATGTCAGGAGTCATGCACAAGTGGCTGTGCTCATACAGTGCCTTAGTGCAGGATTCATCAGTTGAACTGTCAGCTCCTGTCTCCATAGGTGTCACAAACATTGTCACTTCTGCCTTGAGTAGCATGATGTTGGCCTTGGAGAGGTCTTTTACGGACAACTGTATATACATTCCTTTCACATGTTTAGTTTGATTAGCCTATGGTGGGATTACTTCGGTGGAACCACAGTCCCATGGACTGTTGTGATGGCTTAGTGGTTAGTTACTGTGACTATAGTGTACAGGGTCCTGGGTCCATGACCTGCAAAGGCAGGTTATTTTTGTTCTGGCCAGAACAATGGTTAATGCATACAGACTAATTAGGGCAATTTAGGTTAGTCACACTCAATACAATTCAAATGCCCTACTTTGGCAATCCTGCCAATGTCAATCACTGTGAAGTACACCTTTGGGGAAAAAAACTCCAGCAATCTCTGTGGTGTGTGCTCTAACAGCATAATGCTGTAGTGTGATATAGTACTCCGGTAGGAGTTCTGTTCTCGCACATGGAAGTTGTGGATGCTTTTTGTGTCTGTTCCTATGCCTGTGTAGAGAGCAATGCATGTTTGGCTAGTCACACTCACTACAATACATTCCCCCTACTTTGGCAGGCCTGCTGATTTCACTCAATGTGAAATAAACCTTTGGGGAAAAAGTATTCCAGTAATCTATGTGGCACATTCTATAATGGCATAGTGCTATAGTGTAATAACTAGGTAGGTAGGTGGTCTAATGACAGGTGTGTGTCTTAATATGTTGATGTTCACGTCCTGTCTGGAGGTGGTTGTGAGTGTGTAACAACTGGACCCAATGAAGAGTGTGTTTTTAAAATTTCTTATATGGTGCCCCTATCATAAATCACAATATCTACCATGCAGGGATAACAGATGTGATATCAGTACATAGTCAGTCACGGGTTCGATACCTTGGACTACTAGGTGTGTGACACAAACATGCTTGCCTTTTACTCTCCCAACCCACCCTGACTTATCTTTGCCTCTGTTTGCCTCTCTCACTCCCTCTCTGGTGGATGTGGAGACTTGCACCTGCTTTGCTTAGACAGCGGCATGTGTATTGTCAGTGATGCTCATGATCAGCTGATGGCCTCTGCACGGATTACAGCCCTCCTCTAGCTGATTGCATGTGGAGCAGCTGTGGTAACATTCCCATAGCCAATTGCATGGAAACACAATCCAATATCTAGGAACATCATCTTGTTGTTGGGTCTGTTCATTCACTGTGAGCAGGAACTAGATCTGTTGTTTGGCAAACAGCATCACAGATGGCTTGGGGACTTACCTCAGACAACATACACTGTGGAAACAGGCCATCACACAGGAGGGGGATGTGCCTGTCCTGACTACAGACTGTAAGTGCTGCTATACTGCAGTTGGGGTAATATTGGTTCAACAGGGTGTGTGTGGATATGGCTGTCCTACATGTTTAATACATCTGAAGAAGGCTTGAAAAAGCTGAAAGCACTTGTCCATTGTTTACATCAGAAGGGTTCTTCACTTTTATGTTCATTTTTTTCTGTTTTTATGACATCCACATGTTTTAAAGCTGTGGAATTACAACACCACTTGACTTTTACAACAGCAAAGCTCTATATTTCATATATTGTGGATTCAACATGGTAAAAGCCTGTTATTGAAGCTGTTGTTTTGAAGCTGTCTTTCTGCCATTTTGGTTGTTTAGCAAGTTTTAAATACTCAGATGAAATACTAATACCTGTGGTGCAATGCTCTTCCAATATTTACATTGTTTTTTGTTCTGCTGAGTGTTCTTTAGCAGAATTCACTTCTTTTTAAGGATGTTTTAATACTTGTCATGTCAGTGCTATGTTTATGAGGAATCCCCATCTGTAGGGTCATCTGCAGACTGGGCAGTGTGTGGTGCCTTGTGTTCCTTGTGTTACCCACAAACCACCTATCTCTCAACTGCAGAAATTAGTTTGAAGATTGCAGTCAGTAGATGGTGACAGCCGGGAGAGTTACTGACGTCATATCCCTCATAGGACATGTTGCATCAAACCCTGTTACTACAGGAAATGTATGAGGTCATCACAGCAACATGTCAATAGTGGCCCTGTATTTGTGGCTCCAGCCACAACCCTGTCAACCTTTGTGCATATGTCATGCAGTAGGGGGTGCATATGTTCTCTACACTATGTTCATTGACAGCATATCTTTAACAAGCCAGTGACATATCAGACTGCTACACATGTTATGTATAGTAGGGGTTATATTTGAGGACATAGCCTGGGCATTCTGTGGTTGTGTGTGCAGTACTGAGGTATGTGCAAGTCTGGTAATTGTCGACAGTGTGTGTATAGTGCATATGTACCTTGGCCTGTGTAGAGACTGTGGTAGATGTCATTGTTCTTGGTCTTGTTCTATCTGATGTTACATGCTGCTCCACTGTATGTCACCCTATCAGCTTACATGTTTGTAGGGGTGAACACACACATGTCCCAAACCACAGACAGCCATCGGACCACACTGTGTAGTGGCCCAGTATATGTAGGGTTGTTGTCGGAGTGGTTCATATGAGGATGGTGTACATCAGATAGTCCATATACTGTAATAGTACACTAGCTTACCATATCTGGCTGTGGCTGTGTTCACATTGGTTGTGGTTATGCACGTTCACACAGGTGTCTGTTACTCTGTGATGTGACATGCCTGTAGAGCCTGCTATCTATGCAGGTACATGTGTATTCCCACATAGGAGATGTAGCCCAGTGTTCAGTCGGTCTGCCTGTAGCCTGCACTGTGCTTTGTTACATGCCTAGCAGCTTACTGTACTTATCCAGTGAGATGTCATGTCCAGATACTTGCCAGATGTACTGCTGCCTGGCCACCATAACAGTCATGTATGTCAGACAAAGCAGTGGGATGCAGTTCAGATGTATGTCAGTAACTATTGGATAGTATGTGGACATGGCACCTCTGTACCAGTGGTTATTATGTGTCAGGACAGACAGGGGTGTATGAATGCATAACCTATGGGGGCAAATGTATACCAGTATGTATGTGTTATACCCATCTACATGGCTGTTAACATCCACATTGACAGGCCTGGTCCACATGTCTTGCATGAAGGGGTTCTGTGTATACCCCTGGACTGACCCGAGTGTGTCAGACTGTCCTTATATATTGGCCATATCACATCCGTAGTCCACAGGGGTGTTACTGCGCTAGCAGTGGTACTGTACTATGATGACCTTAGGATGTCTGTAGGTAGTCAATGGTGCACATGCTAACAGCAGATGTGGCCTCCCACACACACCATTTCTGTGAAGACAATCCCTATTACAGTAGCAATAGTCTACAAATATACCTGCACTACATACATGACATCCCCTTGCACTGAGAGGTTGGGAATACTGGGGCTGAGGTAGGGCTCCACTCCATGTGCAGGACATATGGTGAACATATATGTATATATAAGTATACATATATCCATATAGATATGTACACATATACACATCTTGCTTACTGTATGACAACAGTTTTACACATATGTGCCTCTGTTCCAGACTCTGTACTCTACCTACATACTATGCTTTGCACATATGATATGCTGTCAGGGGTTGTTATGTAGTGGGCTGTGTGTATGTCATGCTGTCATTCCTGCCATCACTCCATTGCTGTTGTGTCCCCCACACATACTGGGGAGGTTGGGGCCATATATGTGTGGGTTTCACCTACACAATACATGCGTGCCCTAATGCACTTCAGAGGCCAGTGTATGTAAAGTGGTATATGGCCCAGTATTAGTGAGTGTAGTGGGGGGGTGCACCATGACTAACCTAGGCTGTTACAACATGTGTGGGTATCTGGGATAAGCTGCCTTAAGGTATCTGGGTGTACTTTACCATACAATCCACCTTGAGTAAATGCAGGCCTACTGCCTTCTGCCATATGGGATGTTCTGTTTGTCATTGTGATTGTGATGGTGTCAGGTATGCCTTGTTATGTAAGAGATACATCCCATTATGTCAACTGGGGTCTGTATATCCCTAGGAATTGTGTACAGAGTGTAGATAGAGGCTGCTGACCTATACATCTGCATTACGTACTGTTGATTGTCTGGAATGCTGTGGCCCAGTCTGTCATTACTGATGTACTACTTGAAGACCTCGACATGGACAGCAACATATGTCAACTTTTCCAGACTACTAAAGAAATAAAACAGCAAAATGCAGCACAGTACAAAAACGGAGTTCGCAAGCAGCGTAAATAAAAAGTTATCTGATATAGTCATTCACCATATAACGCTGTTTGCTAAAGGCAAGACCTCACAGTTCCAACGGCACATAAAATCCAACTGTAAATGCTTTGAAAATCCACTCTTACTAAAGAACGCCAAGTCGCTATTCAGCTCATCCAGATTTGTTCTTTATTTCACAAAATAACACAGACAGTAAGCGCTTTCACCATTTCGGCTTCCTCAGACTTTACAAGCATCAAATTTCAATTTCCTTTTAAATAATCCTCCAAAAACTACTATTGGTGGAAAACGTAATTAGCTTTTAAAGTGCTCACATCAAGACATTTCATTGTATACATATAAAACTTCTATCCATTATTAACAGTTAGTCTATAATATAGATGCATTACAACCAATACACTAAAACATATTTAAAACATATTAAAATATATTTGATAGGAAAAATGTTAATAAATATATAAGAAATTTAAAAACATATAAAAAGTGTACGAATGTTTGTTTTAAAACTGGTGCTACAGTACATTCAACCCACATGTACCTATAAGGTGTCCATATCTAAGTGAAGGGTACTTCCTCTGAATAACTCATTGGGGTCTATAAATTCTCCTACCTTTCAAAAAAGGTTTAATTTGAACCTTATCGTTCAGCCATGGTGGTTCATCTGCCCTGCACCTCACAATCCATCTACTCTCACATTCCAAAGTCCTATTTATTATATCTCCTCCTCTACGTCCCTCCTGTAACTGCTGTATAATGCAGAAATTAAAAATATGGCCAGGGCCTTCTACTTTACAATGTTTTGCCAGAGCATTAAAATCAGACCCTAGTCTTATGTGATAGTTATGCTCTCTTACTCGATCTTTAAGAGCTCTATTGGTCTTCCCTATATAAAATGCTTGGCAAGCCAAACATTTCGCCAGGTAGACCACATTCTTACTATCACAATTCGTATCTGTATGGAAATAAAATGTATATTTGGTAACAGGGTGTACAAACATCGTTTCTTCATTAATGTGTATACAGTGGTTACATTTACCACAAGGTACAGTATTCCTTTCTGTATCGTGTAACTTTCTCAAATTCCTGGGCCTACACAAGAGCCTTTTAAGATTGGGTTTATTTTTATAAATTATTTTAGGTTCTGGCCCTACTATTTTGGATATTTCATTGTCTGACAATAAGATATCCCAATGTTTATTCATCATATCCCTTACTTCACTTATATCCTTTGTAAAAAACAGGGAAGGTCTAGTATCCATTCGTTCAATTGTTGTATGGTCTATTGAATCATGAGTTTGTTCAGAAAAATATGGTTTTGCCTTTGTGGCTCTTAAATCATGTACTTCCATTATGACCTTCTCTATCATTTCAACGTCATAACCTCTTGAAATAAATCTACTTTTCAGTTCTTCTACCTCTTTCCTATACCTATCCTCTATTGGATTAAATCTGGACGCTCTCATGAACTGTCCTTTTAATATATTATGAAATATATGCCTAGGATGCATACTATTTCTATGAAGTAGTGTGTTCCTGTAACATAACTTTCTATGAATAGAAGTATTCAACAGTCCATTGCCCAGCCTAATCACATCAACATCCAAATATGAGATTCTATTCTCCGAATAATTCAGAGTAAATTTCAAGAAGTTAGTGGAAGTATCCATGTAGGCCACAAAATTATTCAGGGTGTCTATATCCCCTAGCCAAACGAAAAAGAGATCATCCACAAACCTACGATACATGCCTACGTACTTTTTAAATAAATCAGAGGCATACAAGAATTTGTCTTCCCATGCTGCCATTACTAGGTTGGCGTAGCTATTAGCACAAGAAGTGCCCATAGCTACGCCATCCTTTTGCAAGTACACTTCCTCCCCAAAAAGGAAAACATTGTTGGTTAATATGGTTTCTAAGTATAAAGTGAGTAATTCAATCTTATTACTCGGTAGGTCTGAGTGTGAACTCAAATATTCTTGTATATATGTGATACCCACATCATTGGGTATTACAGTGAATAAACTTACAACGTCCAATGTAACCAAATAATACATCTTATCTTCACTTAACTGGCTACTGTACGTGTATAAATCTATTATAAATTGCTTACTGTCTTTTAGTATGCAATTATTCGTGTCAACTAGGGGTCGTAGCTGGGATTCAGTGTAAATTGAGAGTGGCTCAGTAACCCACCCCTGCCCGGCAACAATTGGTCTCATCGGGGGCTCTGTTCGAGATTTGTGTATCTTCGGCAACCCCTGAATTATGGGCAAAACTGGATTATTAACCTTGAAGTATCCGAGAACTGGTTTAATGGATATCCTCTCATTTAAACCTTTTCCTACATCTGCCCAAAGGCGGATAATCCATTTCATTTCTTTCTCCTCTGTAATATTTTTCACATTACCACCTCATGAATTGGGCGTAACAGTTTCTATAACCATAAACTCAAAGATATGCTTGGGACCTGTCGACATTACATGCTTAGCTAAAGCATTAGTAGTGGCTCCTATTCTAATATTATGTAAATGTTCCCTAATCCTATTCCTGAGGAGCCTGTCCGTCTTCCCTACATAAAAGAAGCAACATTCAGCACAGATAGCTAAATAAACAATATGCTGTGCATCACAGCTAGCTGTGCACTTAAATTTAAATGTTAAAATTAGAAATGAGTAATGTTAGATCAGCTGATTCAAATGCATTTAAGAGATCTAGTACATATATGCCTAGTTATCATCCTTTGATCTATGCCTTTGATAAAATGGTTGAAGATGATCTGCATAAGTATTTTAGTCAAGGTAAGAATGAGTCCACGCTTCGTATAAGAAATAATTTGAATTATAATGAACGTGAAGCTTTAAAGAGATTACAGGCTGATGTAAATGTAATGATACGTCCAGCAGATAAAGGTGGTCCTGTTGTATTAATGAATATTAATAAGTACAGGCTTTCCATGATGGAAATGTTGAGTGACAAAAAATTTTATAGCATAATCGATAAAGTAGTTATTGAATCTAAAATTTGTAGTATCAAGTTACTATTGGATGACTTAGTTAAGTCAGGTAACATAACTAGAGAATTATATAAATTTTTATATGTAGAAAACCCTCTTATACCAATGATATATGGACTACCTAAAATTCATAAGGATGGCGTAAACCCCCCCCCCCATGAGACCCATAGTCTCTGAAAGGGGTTGGTGCACCGAACCTTTTTCAGTGTATATTGAGAAGTATTTACGCCCCTTAATTAATAATAATGTGAACATCTTGAAAGATTCTCAGCAATTTTTGAAAGAGCTATATTTATACTGTACTTATACCCTTAAGGAGCAGAATGAACTTGTATTTGTAGCATTAGATGTTCAATCGTTATTTACTGTCATCCCGAATTTTGAAGGGGTGAATTATATTAAACGCCACCTTGAAAGACATAGTGATTACAATGAAGATCTTAGGGATTTACTATGCCTGTTCTTGGAAATAGTTCTTGAGAACAATGTGTTTATGTTTGAGAATACTCCCTTCATACAGCGTGATGGCGTGTTTATGGACACACCCTGTGCCAATAGCTACGCCAACATGTTTCTTGCTTTGTGGGAAGAGGATGTTTTGTACGAGATGGAACTATATAAGAAGTATGTGATATTTTACAAGCGTTTTGTTGATGACGTCTTCTTTTTGTGGAATGGCAGTTTTGAGATGTTAGAATCGTTTGTGGGACAGATGAATCAAGTCACTAGTTATTTAAAGTTTACTATGACTGCTTCTATTATGGAAATTAATTATCTTGATATATGTGTACGAAGATTAAATGATGGTTCATTTGATACTGGGGTATATAGAAAGGAGTGTTATAGGAACACAATGCTTCATAGAAGTAGTATGCACCCGAACTATGTTTTTAAAAATGTAGTTAAGGGCCAAGCCATGCGTGCATCCAGGCTGAATAATACAAATAGAGGTTTTAATGAAGAACTGAATGATTTAAAGGAGAGATTTAAGGATAGAGGTTATAGTTCTTATGATCTCACTGAAGGGCTCTGTGATATTTCTTCCTTGAGAGAGAGTAGAGCCAAACCGTACTTCTCTGATCGGATTGATGGAGAACATTATGATATTTTTAGGAGACACTGGGTGTCCTGTTAACTGATCCCCAAATAGCTGAAATTATAGGAGAGAAACCTAAATTTAGATATAAAAATAAAAGAAATATCAGAAGGATGTTATGTTATCCCCATGTTGAGAAAGAGGTTTCAAATATAATAGGAACCATGCCTTGTGGATCCTGTAACTATTGTTCTTATATTAATAGTTCAGGAAGTTTTATCCATCCGGATACTGGTAAGGAGTTTAAATTTAAGTGCACAGCTAGCTGTGATGCACAGCATATTGTTTATTTAGCTATCTGTGCTGAATGTTGCTCCTTTTATGTAGGGAAGATGGACAGGCTCCTCAGGAATAGGATTAGGGAACATTTTTATAATATTAGAATAGGAGCCACTACTAATGCTTTAGCTAAGCATGTAATATCGACAGGTCCCAAGCATATCTTTGAGTTTATGGTTATAGAAACTGTTACACCCAATTCACAAGGTGGTAATGTGAAAAATATTACAGAGGAGAAAGAAATGAAATGGATTATCCGCCTTTGAGCGGATGTAGGAAAAGGTTTAAATGAGAGGGTATCCATTAAACCAGTTCTCCGTACCAAAAGTCTTAAGGTTAGATAGGGGCGGAAATTTGATATTGCTGTTATTCACTATGTTATATGTTTTTGAATCTTGCCTATTGCTTATCAGAATAATTTGTATAGATATTTTATATATATAAACAGACTTCTTTTCTTTAAATAATGTTTATATAAAAATCTAATCTGTTTTTATATTATGCATATACATGCATTGAAGTATGGTTTAAATATCCATATTTATTTATTTATGGATATTTTATATACATTTGTATATGTGTTAGGTCAAGTATTACAGATTATATTATTAGACATTAATAGTATATTTGAGTGATAGATGAGTTGTATGATATTATATATTTAGTGATAATGAAGTCAGACATTATAATTCGATTTCTGACTTCTCTGATACTTCGTTACTATTGCAATTAAATTGCTTATAATAGCTACATACCACTTTTAAATAAGGTTTTGACACTTGTTAGTGAGTGCTTTTATGTTTTTATATGCTGTAGTTTTTGCTAAATTTTAGGCATGAATTATGATGAAGCGTGTTTAATGTTTTTTGGTTAAGTTATCTATATGTACTAAATGATGTAGATGTAAATCATGCTTTCGTCCTTGTTTATGCATATTTTTTATCTGTCATCTAATGAAGAAATACAATATTATTTTGGCTTAAATGCACCAATGTTGGTTTGCAGAGGTGCGTTAATGTAATGCTTTTTTGTTGGTTGTGGTGTTACGGTGCTTTGTTTTAGTATAATAGCGATCCGGATTAGTCGGGTCGCCTTAAATGAAGCAGCACAAAACTTGAATTGTCAGATGATATAGAATATGTATTTTTAGTATATTAATGATGAGGTATTTTAGAATGCACGAACAGAAATATGATGTTTCTGTGATTAAATGAGCTGTTCACCATGTATAATTTTTGGATATGAGGTGAAGTTCACTTTTTTTCGTTTTTTCATATTCATGCTTTATTAGAAATGTAGTGTTGGATACATGATATAATATGTTGATTTTATATATAAAGTTAAATAATATAAAATGAAATATTTTAATTACTTTAGCATGGTCATGAAAGTATCGTCATAAAAGGAAATGACGTGTTAGTAGTTTTATGTGATTGGTAACAATGTATTCAAATACAGTTTTGTACTAAGTCTGTTAAGGTCTGATGAAGCAATACTGTGAAAGCACTTACTGACTGAGTGCACAATAAATTTATTTTGTTTGTTTTACGTATTTTGGAATATTTATTTGCTGCAATATGAATCCTTGGAATATTTACTTACTACAATACAAACTGTTGGATCATATAACTGTTGGTTTTTATGTGGAACTTGCATGGTTGCTGTAGCTGAATCATTTGTTTCTATTTATATATATATATATATATATATATATATATATATATATATATATACACACATATATCAATATGTTGTACCTGTTTAGACATTAATATATTTACTCACACATACATCTATATGTTGGAATACATTCTCTGTACTGTTGAATGACTGAGCTGGATGATATGTTTGTGAATACATCACAAGTGTATATATCTGAGATGGCTTAGTGGGAACGCACTTTAGGTATGGTGTGCATGGTCCGGGCTTTGATCCTAACAGAGGCTGCTTGTTTTGTTGCTAGGCAGAACAAGGGCAGTTGGATGCAGTGTGATTAAGGTACTTTTGGGCAGTTGTAAGCAGGTTTGCGTGGGTTTGCATGATGGTAAGCACTGCTAAGTTACGGTTACTGTTTCTTATACTCAGTTAGCTCCTGAATTGCTTAACCTATGTAGGCATTGCTTACACCCACGCAAACAGGCTTAATCTCGCCTACTGCTGCTTAAAAGTGCTTACTCCCACTTACTCCCTCGCTAATTCCTTTAAAAGAAAAGAAAAAGGGGTTGATAGGAAAGTGGTGAAGAAAGGGGCACAAAGAGGGAAATTCAGTAGGGAAAATAGCTAGGGATGTGCAGGAAGGGTGTAGGGAAGGTCCATACATACATCTCAACCTGGAAACATCAAAAATCTGGACAAGGCCCATGAAAAATAGGTACAAATCTGTACGCTGATTAACATCTAATTTGCATACATAATTAGATAACCCCACTCACTCCAATGGACTTGTGGGATACCAACTTTCAAATGCAAACTGAAGAACAGACAACCAAAATATGGCACCAGAGTCCCCCTGCAGCCATTCCAATGTCCCATTACTTGGCTATTTTGCCCCATTTACCACAAACACTAATGTGTGGATACTGCTTTACTTCTACAATGATTATTTAGATTTTTACATTTCACAGCACAAAACTGCACAAACACTAACATACATCTGCTAAACAAAGCAATACTGTCTCACAATAAAAATAGACTTGGCTGGCATTAAAACTTCTCTGCCCTTGAAACTCGCATTCATTCACTTCTCACCATAGTTCTCAACCTCTTAGCACAAAAAAATGGACAAACAAAGCCAATAATGGGGGAATACAAATTCAATTCTCACTTCTCACCATAGCTCTGAACTCTTAGCACAAAAATATATACATACAATATACATATGTGGATTGCTTTTCTGCTAGCTTTATCAGACATTTTTGAGAAATTAAATAAGCTGAGAGATAATTTCAGAGGAAACTTATTGCAAAAAACAACTCAACATGATTTGTAAATACTATGCAATAATGAGATTGTATTAACTATTTTAGCTGAATTCATGTACAAAGGCCTATGACCCATGTGAAACTAGTACAGCTCTTTTTACACCGGTACTCATTTTTATAGATTTGAACAAAGCTTCAGATGCATTAAAGACATAATTATTCTAAACACTCTGAATGACTTGGGGTGTGAGCCTAGATATCAGCTTCCTGTCTTACATCTAAGAAAGTCTATCACTACGACAGAAAAAAATGCACTTGCCAGAAGTTTCTCTTTTGTTTATATTTTTATTAGCTCAAACACTATTACGGAGAAAATTTGGGATCACATATTTATGAAATATATGTTCCTATATACACTCACATTTATACTATGTTGTCATTTCTATGTCTGCAGTAGTGCCAGCTCCACAACAATAAACATTTGGAGATATGTAGTGAATTTTGGAAGAGTTCTTATCTGCCACAAACATTCCTTCAGTAGCTCTAGTATCAGCACCATCCTTGAACACAACACCAGCAATGGTAGTCCCAGTCTTTCATGCCTTACGAAGCTTACACCCCCTTTCTTCAAGTTTAGCTTCAAGAAGTGCATTTCTTCTACAATTCTCGAAACCAAAATAACTGGTGCTAGGGAACCGGCAAACTGACAAGCACATCATTTTTCTACCTTTTTTTAAGTTGCCCTCAAAACTGCATAATCACACTAGGAAACCTCCTACCCATATACTATATTTTTTTTACACACACACACACACACACACACACACACACACACACACACACACACACACACACACACACACACACTTTGTTCCTTACCCAGTGTCTGCAAAAGTAAAGTCCAAAATTGGCAGAGAGTCCCCGTCCTCCTGCAGCACAAATAAGCCAGCCCGTTCGGCAGAAACAGCTGTTTGAAAAGTCCAAATCAGCAGCAGAGTCCCCGTTCCGCATCCTGCAGCACAAATAAGTCAGTATAAGTCAGCCTGTTTGGCAAATAAAGCACGGCACAAATAAGTCAGCCAATTCGGCAGAAAAAGCAATGCCAAAGAAATAAAGCACAGAAACTACTGTTTAATTCCCAATGCCAGCAGCAAAGAAATAAAGCAAAACTGCTGTTTACTTCCCACCTGCTCAGCCAGCCGGAAATGATGACATGAGCTCCTTAAGCTCAGTTCCGACTGGCTGGTAGCCCTGACAGAGCTGATGTCATCGCATGTGATGGCATCAGCTCCGACAGCGCAAAAATTCAAAAGCAAAGCATAAAAATTGGAAATGAAGGGGTGACACTCGGGAATCATGGCACCCCTTCATTTGGACCCCAAAACTTGGTAAAAACCGAGTAATTTGGTATGATTGGGAGATATGGGTCCATAGCTGTCCATTTCTTCTACAGCAACAGCTGTGCATATACACTGTATTTGGAGGTGGATTTGGACACTCGAACCCCTGGGAGAGGGGTGAGGACACCAATAATTCATTGTGATGCCAATTATACCAGATTACATGTGTCCGGTGGAGACATGCAAAATGGACAGCTATGTATGGGGCGAGATTTTTTTATGGGAACAGATTGCCCTTTTTTTTCAGGTGGGAGTGGGATGTTGGGGAGGGGTAGTAGGTATATTTGGGGAGGTAGATTGGGTAGGCTAACAGACAAGACACACAGGACGCATACAGGGCCAGTATATGACACATGTGGGGGGGTAAACACCTTGGACGGGGAGGGATATTTGGAAGTTGCAAGCCCATGAGCCCCCAACTGGAAACAGTGGGACTGAGGTCCCCACCCATGGGCAGTCACCACTGCACCTTCATGACCCTAAAGGTGGCTGTGCTGGGGGCTGTGTAGGAGGGGCAGGCTCACCCTCTAATAGTGCCCTTCAGCCCTCAAGCTGGTGTTGCCGGTCTCGATACTCCAGATCGAGGTCCCTACACACCACGGCCTGGACCTATTGATGGGTGACAGGTTCCCCTCTGTGCCCGCTCCAAGGGGGGGTGAGCCTCATCCCCTGCAGCAGTTCCACTCAAAGGTGGCACAGGGCCCACGGAAGAGGAGGTCCCAGGCTGGGCTCCATATGTGCTGGTGCCCAGTGCCATGGCCAGCTGAGGTGGGACAGGTGGGTCCACTGGGACCGGGCTTCTCATATGAGCTGTGTTGTCGCAGGTTTATGAATGATTACGGTTAATAACAGTCAACAGCATTCAGGATTAGTTATAACAGAATGCATAGGTATTCCCATTAACCCAAAAAAGCATATTTAACATGGTTGCATAGCAAGCAGAACACATGCATACATGGAACAACAGTGGCCATTACAGGAGCATGCAGGTTTCATCGATGGCAACAGGCCACCAATATAGGTGTATTTTAACATAGCACATGCATAGAAACAAATGTGAATATTTATAAACCATTAGGACATATGTCCCAACAAAGGTTTGGAATGTACACATACCAGTTGAGGAGTGTCATTGGGTTATTTTGCACATATGGTAGGGGTGAGAGAGAGAGCTCAATTAGCAACTAATATATCCTTGTAGTTTTGACAACATTCTTAGTCACTGCAGTGATATTTCCCTTACATGTATTATTACACTACCCAATGGCCTTATATTGTACACTGGTATGTTTATAGATTATTATATACGTGACCTGCGTCTTACATACAGGCATGACAGGCTGCAGGTGTTAATGCAACATATGTTGAGACATACTGTCATACATTTTGGGTGAGGTGCTAGAATGACAGGTTTGTTTTCATATACATTCTCTGACTATGTACATGTTTGACTATCAGTTATATGTCATTGACAGCTGCCTACATTTCTTGGATCATCACACTGAATCTTCAGGGGAACAGGGTACCAGGCTGGTGATATGGGCCATTTATCTGGACATGCTGGACAGATTGGAACAGTTGTGGGGTATGAATATGCATACAACTTTCATTTTAACATTCTTGCAAATCCTGTACAGTTATTGGGTGTAATTATGCATACAGCTTTCTATCTGAACATTGTAACAAAATCTGTACAGTTGTGGGGTATGATTATGCATACAACTTAGTAGCACTCCCAGGATTCAACCCCCTGCTGTGTGTGACAAAAAATTATAGCATCACAGTACACAGTGCTATCAGGAATTGATGTAAAGCTTTTGACTGTTTTCTATCTAAGTCTCCCTAACTTGTACAATATGACTGACGTCTTGGCACTTCCAACATTGTTATGCAGGACTTCAAACACATTTTATCTGCATACCACAGTGTGGGTGACACTTCTTAAGATACAACAGTACTATTTATAGTATGGAACAGATCACCAACATATGAGAGAAGAGTAAACAGAAGCACTCCAGGGGTTATACCTTTATTCACAGACTATTACACATTTATTTCTACTGGTACAACCCTTTCTAAGGCTCTTATATTTATTTGTTATGACAGTACATGCAGACTAATTACTAACCTGCCTCGCGAATCAGCCTTTGCAGCCTAGCATCATGGGGCTTGCTGGTTCACAGCCCGCTTATCTGCAGCTGTCAGAGAAATACAGTGATATTTAACCATACCTATCCATAGTATACACAAGCTAGGCAATTATTTACTACTTAGTAGAATGAGTACTTACTCAATACTGGGGCATTGGGCATCTGCCGAGACTCCTGGATCCACTGTTCCAGTACATCCCCCCTCCGCCGCTTCAGGTCAGTATGGTGGTGCCTGACCTGCTCACCAGTTCTGGGGATACCTGTGGCACTGGTGAGGTCATGGACGAGACTGTCCAAGGCCTCCATTTTATACTGTGAGCCCTGGTACTGGCCCTGCAGTTGTCTCTGCTCATGGTGATTTACCAGGAGCCATACTATGATTTTTGACTCCTGGATGCCCCAGCTCTGTGCTCTAAATCGAGTGCCTTCACCCACACCAGCCATTCTGCCTGCAGTAGGAAGCTACAACCAGTTATGAGAAGTATTCTCACCTGTGAGGTTTAAATATGGCCATTTTCCTGCACTTCCCCATAATTGGCCAGTTTTGAAAAGGCTAAGCTATGGGCAGACCTGATTACATAAGGATGGCACTGCTTAAAGAGGTATACCACTAGGCAGATTGAATTGGCTCCCCTACACGTTGCTTACACTTACTAATTTGGGCTGTGCTGCGGTTAGCATCGCTTAATAGTTAATTAGCACTATATTTGTCATTTGGCAATGATTTATTCTTCATTACAGGTTATATATGTGTCTGTTATCCGTGATTCATGTGTACATATACTGTATGGGGACCTGGGGACTTCTACACTTTATTACAATAACACCTCAAATCTATGCTTACTGCAGTACTCCAGTTCACATATTGGTATAACCATACCACTTCACACTGTACATAGATTCAGTTCACATGTTTAGTTTGATTTTCCTGTGGTGAGGATTAGTTTGCTGATACCTCATTCATCTTAATTGCTATGATGGTTTAGTGGTTAACTACTGTGACTATAGTGTACAGGGTTCTGAGTTTGAGCTTTGCAGATGCAGTTTACTTTGTTACTGGGCAGAACATGGGCTGCTGGATACAGAGTGATTAAGGCACTTTAAAGCAGTTGTAAGTGGGTTTGTTTGATGGTAAGCACTGCTAACCTATGGTTACAGTGTCTTACACTCAGTTAGCTTCTACTTTACTTAATCAGTGTAGGCAATGCTTACCCCCGCGCAAATGCACTTAAGCACACTTAATACTGCTTATTTGTGCTTAAACCTGCTTACTAGTACCTTATTCATTATGACACTGACACTTCACATGTGCATTTAGTGCAGTACTTCAGTTCACATTTAAATGTTATTATGTAGGTTATATGGCAAAAAGATGTAAAAATATGTTCATATAGAGATTTCACATGGAAAATTACATGTGTTGCAGTGGGACTGGAACCGGCAATGCCTGTTTGTTAGGCAGATGCTCTAACCACTACACTATTGCTGTGCTGCTTCATTTGCATATATATTCCTTGTTATCCTCTTCAGCCTTTTCAGCTGCTTTAACTGTAGCTAAGCGATGGGCAAACCCAAGCACCTACGGTTAGCTGTACTCTGGATTTTAAAAAATAAATAACAGGGATTCTTCATTTTATTTAAATGTACTGTTGCTGTTGAACACATGGGGACTGTTGGTGTGGATATGCATATATCTATGAGCAGTCTCGCTCATTTATTTACACTTTCTACAGTTCTACTTTGCAGGGGCATGTTTATTCTGAGAGCCCTGCTCTCAGACACGCCCTCTGTACTCGTCCACGCTCCGTGTAGGATGTGGAGCTCAGGCAGCATGCCTTCATTAATATGCATGGCGCGCTGCTGTCCTCCTCTTAAACTGCCGCTTCTGTGCAGGACTAGATTAGTCCTGCACGGAAGATTAGTAAATCCGGGGCTATGAGCAGTTTCTCAATTAAATGCTTTGTAAATTTTGTTTTAGGTATACGCTCACATAATTTTATTGAATCCTTTGCTGATATCACTTGAGAGATAGTGTGGGGTGTGTTTATACACTTTAATGAACAGAGACTCACACATTTATTTTAGTGTGTCCGTTAATGCCTATGGACGCACTCATACACACTCATTACAGTGACATCATCAAGGGTAAAGTTCAATGACCATATCAGTGATGTCATGAAGGAAAATTTACTTTAAATGAAGGATTTCACCGAAGACTTGGCACCATAAAACAAGCACGATAAGAAGAAAATAGAGAACATTGCTGGAGGCATCACATGTCATTGCACATCAGGTAAGAGTACTTACTGTGAGAGAATACTTTAAGAAATAAAAGTATGCACACACATACATGTACACATACCATATAAATGTATGCATACAGTATTAAAATGATATCACACATTGCATCAAATGCATTATTTTTCAAAACATGTCCCACCTTTTTCTCTCATACTGGTATAATACTGTTTCTTATCCCCCTGATGCTCGGTGTATTCTGAGTCCTGTTTTTTTATCCTTTGAAAAATTAGGTTTTTCTCACCTTTTCCTCTCTTCTGTTCTTCCTCAGTCAAGAACTGTATCAGAATACATGATACAATACATTTGCTTTACACAAGGCTTCTCTAATCCTTCCACTTTTCTCTTGAGCTATTTATTCTGTATACCCCTTTCTATTTAACTCATTAATTTCATTCTCTCAAAACTGTCTTTCTTGGAAGCAGACTATTGCTAACTGTTTTGGGTGATGTTCATAGTTGTTTTGCGTACATGTAAAGGTAATCCACACTTTCTGCATAGTGACACATTTAAGGCATGAGTCATAAAGGCTACTTATGTTCATGTGTAATTCTTTTGAATAAATGTGTGTAAATAAAGGAATAATGAGTCTGTAATGAGATGTGATGTAGAACTTGTTATGCTAATAAACCCCTCTGCATCCTCTTTGCGATTCATAGTCATTTCATGATGAATTTCCAGACCATGTGTATATGTTATAAAAGGTGTAATCACACTTTTACTAATTGCTTTGCATCTGCAGAGATGGTTGTTTTTGCTGATAGTGTGGTTGTTTCCTTGTCTAAGCTTTTTGTCTTGAGCAAGCCGAAATCACAGGTACCCAGTAGTTCTCACCAGCCAAGAAAGCAAAGATACAGGCAAAGAATAACTCATTACAATTTTGTGTGATCCAGCCATTTAGCCTGGCAGCTGCATATTACTCCTCAGATGAATATAATAATATTTATCATCCTCAACAGCCGTTCTGCTGTTTACATCATCCAGTTGTGCTAGTAAAGTGAAAGTGCCTTTGTGAAGAGTTAATTGTATTAAATTAGTACTGAAATGATGGAACAAACTACTAAATGTTGTGTAACAAGTTGCAGAGGACACCTACCACACACATTCACATTCACTTCAATGTCATGATTTGCAGAAGTAGAGGGTTCACCTGCTTGGAATAAATGTCATGGGCTACATGTAAACATCTGCCTTCTGCAGCAATCTTGTTACCGTGAATATTTCATGATTAATGCATTAACCTTCCTGAACACGTCTTTGGATGCTGTTGAGTTGGGTAGCTCTCCGAGTCCACATCATGTCTGATTATGCATGTGCCATCCTCGTTAGTGCTGCAGTTATCTCCCAGTATGGACAGCAGGTATTCCTCATCAGGTGTTAAAGGAATAAATTTGAGAGGTGACCTACCATTACTTCTATGGGCACTTGCATTCTGCCTTGACTTTGCTCTGTCATGTGCTACCACATCACTAGTCATTTCTCTACACTGTGTCAATGTGCAGTTCCTCCCATCAACAGCATTTATGTCCATAACTATCTGGTCCAACACTTTTTCTGTCTCAGCTTATTTTGGCCCCCTTTCCCAAAAAGACACTTGCTAGATATCCTTAGGACCACCATGAGAACACGGTTATCCTCAGGGCTGAATTTATCTTTTCTGTCTTGATCCCTCCTGCTGCATCATACTGTAATCTGATACAACATATATGGCCAACCAATTCAATAAAATTAAACAATCTCATCACCCCTACAGGAAAGGATATGATAGCATGCCTGAATTACTTACACATACATTCCTTTTTACACCGTGACTGCAGTACCATAAGGTCAGAAATTTAAAATATTAAAATCACTGACAGTCTGAGTAGAGCATATCTAATATTCTCAATATATCACTACAATGAAGTATAAATTAACTTAAAAATGCCCTCTTTGGCTTTTGTACTGCTAATCTGTACATCATGATCCACAAATGACAAAAAAACAAGTTTGTTTATATTCCCAGTGTCATCCTATGTCAGATCTGCACACAATGAAATATTCAGGAACCTCTCCCAGCACCTTCCATACTTAAGTAATGCTACCACACCTTCTCAGCTTTAAGAAATGGCACTTGACATTACCAACTCCTGCCATTGTCACTATTATCATTACGAATAGCAATTGCATGTGATTTGTTTTATTGAGAAACAAATGCATTTCCATCAATGTTTCTATATACTAAAATGACTTTCCATTGCTTGCTAATACATTATAAGTATACAGTTATTTTTACCTTACTTATAAAAGTTTGAACTTTCCCAAATTAATTGCTGAATTCGACCGGTCTCAAATAAATACGGTAGGTTTACCGTTATTGATGTAAATTCAGGCTGATTTACATGTCTTGTAAGCAAATTATGGTCAGCCATGCTATTCTCTATGAATCGCATCAATACGCGCACTTGTGTGTGTGTGTGTGTGTGTGTGTGTGTGTGTGTGTGTGTGTGTGTGTGTGTGTATCTCATATGCACATAGATTGTCTTTGGTTAGTCATGAAAGTACTGGGCTGAGTAGTGATGGTCAAGGGAACATTTGCATACTCTTAGCATGTCTCAGTGAAACTCAAATATGCCATAGCAGTTAAAAGAAAAATGAAACAAGTCAGCATTTAAATGGCAGTTTAATGAAACCTAATCTACAGCCATCCTGTATAGTATGACACAGCTTAACAATTCCTAACAGAAATGTCTTATACTAAAAGGAGTAAAACACCACTTGGACACAATATTCATAAGATTCAGTTTTAAAGTTATTAAGAAAGGCTTACATCAATCAGTACTCAAAATGTCATGTTTCCCCTACCATTTCATTGCATGATATTAATGAAAAATACTGATTCCAGATGAAAACATTACTCTCCTTAATGAAGTAGACATACTTGCCCCTCTCAAAGGTAATGAAGTCATGAATGCTTTAGACAAATCAGTATCATCTGCACATAGTCATTGAAAAAAAAAAAAAAAATATATATATATATATATATATATATATATATATATATATGTATATATATATATATATATATATATATATATATATATATATATATATATATATAAAATCTATAATACAAATCCACAATTAAGTAATATACAAATGCAACAACTGAAGTAATGTGCTTCCACTACCCAGCTGCAGCACAATCCATTTCAGCAAAATATTGCAGAATAAGTGACCATTGTGAAACTGTTCTAATTTCATATGTTACAGCAGTTTATTTCTTTATTATTAATAGTCTGCAACTAGAAAATCAGCAACGTTTAAACACCCAGTAAGTCAGGAAGTATTCAAATTTTATTGTGAGGCAGATTGTGAAACAACACACGTGGTATATCTAGCCATGTGCCAACTATGCCCAGCCTTTTACGTGGGCAAGACAGATAGACGCCTTAGAGATAGA
The DNA here is from genome assembly GCF_019279795.1 of Protopterus annectens. Taxonomy (NCBI): domain Eukaryota; kingdom Metazoa; phylum Chordata; order Ceratodontiformes; family Protopteridae; genus Protopterus; species Protopterus annectens. The sequence goes on along the minus strand of NC_056731.1, from coordinate 180,510,162 downwards.
GTAAGGGAGCACTTATATAATATCAGGATGGGCTCAGACAAAAATGCCCTATCTAAACACGTAGCATCTACTTCTATTGAACATAAATTTAAGTTCATGGTCATGTACGTTAATAAACCTACCATACGTAGAGGTTCTATACGTAACACCACTGAATGTAATGAAAGGAAGTGGATAATCAAACTCAGAGCAGATCGTGAACCGGGACTTAATGATAGGGTTCCTATCAAGCCCATCTTGAAAAACAGGAGAATAAAAGTTAACAAAATGATATAAGTGCCCACCTATTAGATAGTTGACATGATATGGTACTAGTAAATAGAATAGATTTTATATTATATAGTTTTAATATATGTATCATAGGGAAGATACTAGTAATATACTATAAATGCATGCGTAGGATTATTGCATAATCCTATATAGATTATGTGTCATACACTAAACACACATCAGATAAATACTAATTGAATAGTAGGTAGTACTACGTCAAGCTACTACACATGCATGATACAGTAATGAATTTGAGTATTATAGCCATAGGTACACGACCGAGCTATGGTTACTTAGTATGAATTTTATGCCTTATGCTTAATGTCTTAAAATGATAAGTTGCTTTTATATAAAAAGATTTCTTAATATTTATATATATTTATGTATTTTTTGATATAAGTATTATAAATATTTACTTATCATCTTGTCTTATTCTAACGAATACTGTGGCACTTTATTATATATGTCCCTAACAGATATGCACTTTTAACATTGCCTTTAAATAGATATTTAGTTAAAGCGCATATTATTACTAATTTTTAGGTTAGACTTAGATATACAGCATATATATATATATATATATATATATATATATATATATATATATATATATATATATATATATATATATATATACTAAGCATTGAATCAAATATACGCTATTAATGTATATATATTTTTTAATGTGCATTTGGTAATACAGTTTTTATACACTAGTATATTTCACGTAAAAATGCGTGAAATGCGTTAAAATGAGAAATTGTATATTTATTTATATATATATTTATTTTATTAGATAAATAGCAATTTTATTTATGCGCATGGGTTTTTTGTAAATATCCACAAAGTATTTAGAGTGTTGATTGCTCTTCTGAAAGTTGTTTAAATTGACCTGTTCCTTATATTATATATGGAAAGAAGCGCAAGCCTAGTAAGGTGAGTAGAGAGTTATATTAATTAAAGGAAGTGACGTTAATATGGATTAACATATAAAATTAACCTGAATGCATATTTTATTTGTGGCCTGATGAAGCCTACGGGTGAAAGCGCTTGCCAATCTGTTGCACTTTAATAAAGCTTTGGATTATTTGCCTTGGTCGATCCGTTTTTTCGTAAGTGAAACGAGGTGAAGGGAACGTTGCTGAATTTATATAAGGGGATTTATTGGCTGAGGTGTGGAACGTTGTAAACTTGGTATCACTTAGAACATTTGGTTTACTAAGCAACTTTGTAAAGCTGGTAATGCTTAAAAACTCTTTGGTCAACCGACAACTTACCTAGAACTGTGGAATTATTGCAAACGTTAAGAGTGGATAACCTGCCTGATGTTCTACTTCTTATTTACCTTATTTGAAATACTTAACCTTTTAGGAGGAGCATATTTAGACAGCCAATATTTGTACTTTTGTTATAAAAAATGATATCATAAATGAAAAATAAAAATAAGAAATAATAAAATTACCTCTGCATACTTCTGAGTTTCAAAATGCAAGCTAAACTAACTCTGTCATTGAGACCAGGGGGTCTGTATGAACAGAGGTTCAGCTGCCAAATCACTTCTAGGCTAATAATAGTTGAAAAGGACCCCCCCCCTGATGTCAAAGGGAACCTGTCCTAACACCCTAAAAGTAAAACTGTGCTGAGGGTGGTCATTAACATGTTTCGCCAAAGCGTTTTCACACTTATTTTTCCTAATACAATATAAATGCTCATAGATTCTTTCATTAAAACCTCTGTCAGTCTTGCCCACATAAAATGCTGGGCAAGACTGGCAGCAAGCTAAGTAAACAACCAATCGAGATTTACAGTTGAATCTACCAACAGTGGAGAAAGAAGACCCAGCAACTTTAAATCTCGAACCAGTGGCAATGTGCCTACACATGTTGCAACTCTCACATTTGAAAGTGCCCTCTACTCTGACACGAGTGTCCTTTTTTGTTTCTAGTATCCATTTGAGGTTGTCACCCCTCCTGTATATAAAACTAGGCAAAGTGCCAAACCTGGCTTGTAAGGCATCATCACAACAGAAAATACTCCAGTTCCTGACAAACACCTCCTTAATTAAGTGAATCTCAGCACTATAATTAGTGATGAAAGAAATAGAAGTGTTGACTTTCTTGTTGTCTACAAAGACCTCAGGCATAACTGGGGGTGAATGTTCTAGTGGACAACTTGTGAACAAACTGCTTTGTAAAACAGGTTTATAAACACCCCCATACCTTTTAGTCTGGACCTCAGTAACCAGGTCATGAATAAACTTGTCTGGGTAACCTCTGTGTAGAAACAATCCCTTAATAAACTCACATTCTTCTAAAAAGGGTTCATCGTCTGTTACCATTCGAGCAGCGCACACAAGTTGCCCCTTGACTACCCCTCTTTTTTGGTGCCCAGGGTGGGCACTAGTAAAGTGCAACATGGTGTTAGAATAGGAACTCTTACGAAACATTTTGGCCTTAAAGCTACCAGCAGAAATGTCTTTGTATAAGTCAACATCCAGGTAAGAAATTCTAGAATCAGACTCTACAAATGTAAAATTCAAAAAAGACATGCTGGAATTAAGATGGTCCATGAAAGTCCCCACATCATTAGTTGAACCTTCTGTCAATATAAAGATGTCGTCCAAAACTCTGGTATAAAAATTGATTTTGAACTTGACTGTTGCGATTACCAAAGACATATCTGTGTTCCCATTCAGCCATTACAATGTTAGCAAAACTGGCCCCTACTGGTGAGCCCATGGCTACACCAGTCTTCTGTAAATATATCTCTCCCCCAAATGTTACAAAGTTGAACTTCAAGATGACGTCTAACAATTCCTGCACCAATCTGATTTCTACACTGCTAGCGTTGTGGTGCAATAAACAGTCAGTGACCCAGTCGATCCCTGTAGCATGAGGGATAGACGTATAGAGGTCTTTTATGTCTATTGTCAAAAATCTATGACCTCTCTTGAATTCTAAAGCACCCATGGCTTTTAAAAAGGCCCAAGATTCTTTACAGATGTGTGTTTCCTTTTCAACATATTTTTTCAGTATATTGTCCACGTATTTGGCTATCGGGTAAGTGATTGAACCCCTAGCATTAACCAATAGCCTCATGGGAGAGTTGTGCACATCTTTATGGATCTTGGGTAATCCGAAAACTGTTGGAATCTTGGGAAATGAAATGGTCAAATATTTCAACACATCTTGTTCTATAACATTTTCTAAAAACAAGTCATTCAAGAAGACATGGATGCACCTATACGCTGCATTCAATTTGTTAATGCTAGACAGTGTATAAGCATCCTGCAATAACATGTGGGTAAGACAGTTTTCATAATGACAAGTGTCCATTAGTACTAAACCACCACCCTTGTCAGGTTTAAGAATCCTGACAGGTAAACATTTTAAAGTGTCCAACAAGTCAACTTCGTCATCAGTCAAGTTTTTGTTCGGAAGTGTCCTATAACAGTTGACTAAGTTTCTAATTTCGGTTTCACACTAATGTTCAAATAAAAAAGTAAAGGGTGGATAGAGGGGTTAAATGTACTTGGAACTCTCAAAGTTTTTTTGTCTAAAACAGTATTACCAAAAATTAACAATAAATTCAACTTACGTATAAACAACTTTAAATCAAGCAATGTGTGTGCTAGGTTAAAATGTCTCCATGGAACAAAAGTGAGACCTTTTGAAAATAAATCAGACATCTCCACAGTGATTGTAAAACTCGAATAGTTGTAAACAAAAAAATCTCCAAAACTGTTACTAATAATGTCAGGTTTTGTCCTTCTCATTACTTCTGAAAGGGCTTCCTGCTGTTGTTCCTGTGATAGCTCCTCGTGTTGTAAAACCTCTGGTGGTTCTGTCCCCGGTTCGAGGAAAAAGACGGTGTAGAACGAGAAACCTCCTCATCCCTGCCACCATCAGTCACAAAATTTTCTGTAGGAACAACATCTTCCATGTCCTCTCCAGTGGCCGGCCAACTAGTTCTAGCTGTCTGCCTCATAACACCATGAGTCAGGTTGACCGGAGCACCTAGACTGTCGCCAGCACTCTGAGAATGAGGGGGGGGGATATGCAGTTTGTTTATTGTATGCATCTATGTCTCTTTTCAGTTTTTTCATTTTCATCTCCATATTACAAGATATCTGTTGGTCTATGGTCGAAAAAATTTGTTTATACTCATAATTATACCTGTTAAAGTCTACATGTGACTTAATATTGGTATCCAAAATTTCAATTTTAGCACTCAACTGGTCTATAAATTTCTGATAAAATTTGGCCATTAAGTCCATTAACTCATGTCCATGTCTATCAAACAAACAAATCAGCTCACTATGGAACTCTGAACCAGCTATCAGTCCAGTGGGGTACTGCCAAGAGTGCAAGCCCTTTGGCACAACCCCCACTTTTTTACATTCATTAAAATAGGAAATCTCTAACTGAAGCTTCTTTACCTTTAAATATTTGTGGTCCAAGGTCTTCAAAAAGTACACTAAAGGAGCTTCTGATGTCCCTGTGTCAATAGACACAAACCCGTTCCTGTTCTCAAAAACTGGGAGTTGCTCATTCAACCAAGATGTAACATTCAGTGAGTCTCCAGTTCGGCTCAGAGATGAACTGGTCCTGGGACGTTCACCGGTAGGTCTAAGATGTCCAGGAACCCTTGAAACAGTTGAGGTGGAACTTCCACTGTCCTCACGGTCATTCAACCCATCACTGGTGTCAGCTGTTGCCTCAGAAGCCAAACCAACTCCAAGAACATCTTCTGCCAAATTGTCAGCATTTCCCTTGACTGCTACTAGCCCATCCAAATGTTGGGAAAGCACATCAATCCTTTAATTGAGCTTTTTAACCATGTTAGTAAAAGAAACCAGTGCAGAATTGTCCAAATAAGCACCTTCTTCCAATTCCATAAATGCTACCAGTTGAATGCTACCGGTTGAAACTACTGGCAGTGGATGCAAAACAAACTAACTGAAGCAACAGAAGTTGAAACAAACTGAAATGAGTAAAACAAAATCCATGTCAGCAGAAACCAGCAGCAAAGAGTCCAATACTAAGTGTTTTATTAACATCCACTTTTCGTTCAAGAAAACTGAACTTCTTCAGACAAACATCAAAAGGTAACATATGTAAAAAAACTCCTTATATACACAATTAACAACACATGGTACATTTGAATGGACCAACCAACTGGTTGAAACTCACTGACATCAATTTGTGGGAAAAAGCTGATCTCAAAGCCTCTTAAAGAGCTACTACTTACAAAAGTAAAACATAAAAAATAATAAGTCATAAATGAAAAATAAAAATAAGAAATAATAAAATTACCTCTGCATACTTCTGAGTTTCAAAATGCAAGCTAAACTAACTCTGTCATTGAGACTAGGAGGTCTGTATGAATAGAGTTTCAGCTGCCAAATCACTTCTAGGCACTCTAATAATAGTTGAAAAGGACCCCCCCTGATGTCAAAGGTAACCTGTCCTAACACCCTAAAAGTAAAACTGTGCTGAGGGTGGTCATTAACATGTTTTGCCAAAGCGTTTTCACACTTATTTTTCCTAATACAATATAAATGCTCATAGATTCTTTCGTTAAAACCTCTGTCAGTCTTGCCCACATAAAACGCTGGACAAGACTGGCAGCAAGCTAAGTAAACAACCGATCGAGATTTACAGTTGAATCTACCAACAGTGGAGAAAGAAGACCCAGCAACTTTAAATCTCGAAGCAGTGGCAATGTGCCTGCACATGTTGCAACTCTCACATTTGAAAGTGCCCTCTACTCTGACACGAGTGTCCTTTTTTGTTTCTAGTATCCATTTGAGGTTGTCACCCCTCCTGTATATAAAACTAGGCAAAGTGCCAAACGGTTTACATTACTGCAACATAAAATTGGAGCCATGTCAGCTGGCCATACACATGTATTATATTGTTAATATATGCCAATGGCTAAATATATAGCCATTGGCATAAAAAAAATGTACAAAATGTAAAAGTAACATTATTATTTTTTCTCACACTATTGCAAAGTTTAAAGAGTAGGGCAGCGGTGTGCATATGATCATAAGAAAAACAGAAAAAAAGAAATAAAACCACAATGTAAAACATATCATGATTTCCCATAATAGTCAATGGCAGGCATCTTACACCACACCATGGTGCAAGGGTTGCTAAGGGGCTGTGTTAGTTTTATGCACGGTTTCTATGAATTAGTAGGCAATCTAATGCAAATGAGAGGAGTTATACTGAATCACAGATTCCCCCCTGGTGTAAGGATGCACCTCACAGTGTAGTGTTATAACACCGAGGTGTGACCATGAGATAAAGATGACATCAAGAGAGGGGTGTGTCACCCTTGCTGTAAGCACATTGGAGCAATGCCAATCCAGTTTGCCCGTAGCTAAGCAAAGCTAAAGGAAAGGGGTGTGTTTAACTGGCTTTAGCTTTGTCTAGCTGAGAGCACACAAGGTAACCGAGTATGCATGTGAACGGAGATTAAAACGTGCTTAAACCCGATAAACAGGTATGCGCGGCACGCACTGGAGCTGAAATAGGAAGGATATATGAAAAAAATAAGTAAATGCTGCAGCAGGGAAATTGGAGTACAAATAAGTAATTAACACCTAGGAACCTACAGTGGGCCATGGACAACAGTTAACAATGCTGCTAGCAGCTACCCACAGAACAGGAAAGGGGAGGGGCTGTACTGCAAAGAAAACAGTAAAGTGTCTCAGCAGAACAAAGTAGAATTGCATTATATCAGTTACATAACACACTTTGCAACACACGACTAGGTAGGGAAGTACAAAACAATAAAGGTGGCAGGTGGATGCATGCCTGACAATGGGAGGGGATCTAGGTTTAAAAGGGAATTAAAAGGCAACAGCTGTATCAAGCCAGGCAAGCATAACTCCATACTACAGCCCCCACACATGCAGTAATCAATGTAAAACCCATAAGTAAGATACCTTGCAGCTGGAACTGCTCACACACAGCCAACTACATCAGCAGCATCTATAGCACAATAGTATAAAGTGTGAAAGCACCTCACACACACTTGTGTTTTCCAATACACACTGCACCATTGGTGTATACATACGGGGAAGTTTTAATATGTACATGTTAGGGGCTGCCATTGCTTTGATCCACCAGCATGTGATGGAGACTGAAGGTGGTGAGGAGGATGCTGACAACCACCACAGGCACCAGAGGAGGAAAGGAGTGTTCAGACCCAGGGTAACCTACCAGGGGCTACATGATCTGGAGATAGTAGAGCATTACAGGGTGGACAGGGACACCCTACAGCAACCTGTGGACCTGAGCCGGACATGCCTCAGAGCCAGAACAAACAGAGGGCAACCTATCCCAATGGATACCAAGGTATGTGAAAGCTTGAGAATACTAGCCACAGGTACCTTTCAAAGGCCAACTGGAGATATCATGGGGATCTCACAGGCATCAGCATCCAGGGTACTCCACCAGTTCCTGGATGCCATGTTACCACATGCCAGTGAGCACATATACTTCCCCCAAATGCAGGAGGAGTTGGCCAGCAATATGCATCTCTTCCACCGTGTGGCAGAATACCCAGAGATACTGGGTGCAATAGACTGCACGCACATACACATCAAGTCACCACTCAGTGAGCAGGGTAGGCACTACATAAACCACAAGGGATAGCCTCCATTAACTGCCCAGTCATGTGCAATACCCAGGGCATTATCATGGATGTGTGTGCTGGCAGCCCTGGAAGCTATCATGACTTCCACATCTGGCATGCCTCACAGCTGTATCAGGCATTTGCCAGGGGGGACATCCCATATGGCTATCTGGTGGGGGATGCTGGCTATGCACTGGAACCGTGGATGATGACACCCATCAGAAATGCACACACACCCATGCAAGAACGCCATAATGAGGCACATGTACAAATCAGAATCATCATAGAGCATGTGTTCGGGATGCTCAAATCATGCTTCCGTTGCTTGGATGTATCCGGTGGAGCCTTGCAGTAGTCTCCAGCCACATGTGCCCACATCTTCATAGTATGTGCCATGCTACACAATATGATCCTGCGGAAACAGCCCCAGCAGGGACAAAATGGTGACGGCCCTCATAGCCCACCACCATTGCCAAGGGCCCCAAAGGCACAGAGGGACTCAGACCACGAGCCCCCTGAGTCAGCCCCTGTAGACAGATGGAGGCGTGCCCAGTATGCCCATGCCTTGGCAATGAGGGAACGTATGGCACACAAACTGACAGTGTAGGCACCTAGGGACTGACACCTTTCTCCACCTGCACACACAGTAAAAATGGATGGCACACACACAACACTACCTGTAAATTGTCATGTATAGGCAGTTTACTGTGTGCATCCAACATAGGCAGCCTGCAACTATTGCACACACAACTGCTATTGGCACAAGGTAAGTCAACACCTGAACATTATATTAATCTATCAGCATGTACTGCTGCTGTATGTATAGGTTCATAGGTTCATAGGTAGGTACCAGGCTAACTGCCCAAGGGCATTCATAAGCCTAGCCAGAATGTGTTAGCTTTTGCCACCCTATTGATTAATCAACTGTCCCTCTGTTGAGCAGAGCCAATGGTGGGATCCCTGGGGTGTATCTACCATTCCCCATCCACTCTTCAAGGTTTCTCTTGAAGAGTGTTAGTGAGGGGCTCTGTATAATCTAATTAGGGATGTAGTTCCAAAGCATGGGGAGTCTCTGTGACAGGAATCTGTCCCTCCAGCATGTTCTAGTTATTGTTGTGGCAAGGTTTATCACACTAGAGCGCATGGCTCACTATGACATGGATTTCCTTAGGTGGAGGATATCCATTAAGTCTGAGTTGGACATGGCTTTGTAGGCCAGCAGAGATCATCTCTGAGTAAACGAGATGCCACTGAGTACAGCTGGAGTTTATTCAGTCTGGCTGCATAGGACATATGTTTGATGCCAGTAATTCTCTTTGCGAGGTACTCTTGTGGTTTTTCTAGCTGTTGGAAGTGTTTTCTGAGGTACATCCCAAATGGTGTATTATACTCTATGATGGGCCTGATGAGTGACGAGTAAAGGGGCACTATAGCCTCAGTATGTCTAGATGTGAACCATTTAGTAATTAGATGGCCTACATAGAAGGATGTCCTAACTACTTTGGCGATATGAATGTCAAAGGAGAGATTACTATCTACCTTAGTCCCCAGATATCTTATTAACTCATCTGTATTAAGGAGGCTGCCACCTATGTGGTAATTTGTGGGTGTTTTGTTTTCCAAAATGGAATGACTATACATTTTGTGGCATTTAGCTTGAGGCCATGACTCTGGCACCCTGTGTCGGTCTCTGTGAGGCCCTTTTGAAGGATGTCTGTGTCAGCTGGACTGTCAATTATGGCTCCCAGTTTGCAGTCATTGGCATACGTGGTCTGCCATAGTCCACCTGTGTTTGTCTGTACCTCTGAGAAGTGTATACCAAACAGTAGGGGTCCCAGGACTGAGCCCTGTGGGACACCAGTTGTGACTGGTTAAGAGTTGGACCTGGAGGCCGCTAGTCTTACCATGTGGGTTCTGTCTGTAAGCCAGTTGGCAACCCATCCTGTGCCATAGGGGTTTATGTTTAGGCTGGTGAGTTTATCAATAATACCCGAGTGGGGGAATGGTGTCAGAAGCCTTGACGAGGTCCAGGTAGGATGTGTGAACCACCTCTCCCCTCATCTATCGCCTGAGTGACTGTCTGTAAGATGTCAACCAGGCTCAGTAGGCATGATGTGCCCTCAACCAAGAAGATCTGGGTTGGGTCAAGTGTTTGGAGGTTACCAATATCTTTGTTAATGATGATGCGCTCCATAGCCATGCAGACCAGGCTAGTCAGGCTTATGGGGTGGTAGTTACCATGGTCAGTTGTGGCTCCTCCTTTGTCGAGTGGAATAACCATTGCTATGTGCCATTCTATGGGCAAGTAGCCTGTGGAGAGGCTGAGGTTGAAAAGCTTATTTAGGTGGGGGGTTAGTTTGTCTTGTAGTGTTTGTAAAACACAGCCTGGGACACCATCTGGCCCCAGTGACGCTGTGCTTTGTCTTTTGAGAGGGCTATTTTCACCTGTGCATCTGTGATGTCTAGGATACTGTACTTTCCATGTATTGTTGTGTGCCCTTTAGGGGGTGATATGGGAGTGAAGTTTGCACTGAATGTACCTGCAAGGTTGTTGGTAATATCAGTTGGTTCGGTATATTTTGTGCTATATTGCACCGGCATAGCGCAAATCTGTGAGTTACCACTTAGATTCTTGACATAGCCAAAGAAGCTTTTGTGGTTATCTGTCTAATCCTTGGCTATTTCCCTTTTGAAGTTAGCCTTGGATGATTACATGAGAGACTGTTGTTTCTTACTAATACAGGTCAGGGATGTCCTTCCCTCTTGGGAGATTCTTTTATTTCTGGACTACTGTCCTCCTTCTGTTGTATAGCCTGTTTATTGCAGGGGTCCACCAGACTGGTGTCCTTGTCTTGGGGGAGTGAGTCTTGGTTTACCAGGGATGGCACAATCCATACATCCTTGTAGGTGCTCATAGAGTGCATTTCTAAATCATTCTGTATCTTGGGCAGTGTTTTTCCTTAGTGTGGGAGCTGTGAAACTTCTCACCTCTGTCTTTAGTAGTGTGAAGTTAGCTGTAGGAAAGGTTTTCACTGTGATTTCCTTGGGTGAGGGAGATGGTGGGGTGTGGACATCCACAGTGAATAGTTTATGGTTAGATCTAACCAGTGACAGGTTTACCTCTGCTGTGTTGCATCTGTCAGTCATGTTGGTGATTACCAGGTCTAGTATGTTTCCACCGCTGGTTGGGAAGTTTATCATCTGATCCAGGGCATTTGAGTTGATAAATTCCAGGAAGCATTGATCCTGGAATTAAGTACTCAAGTAGTTTTCTCAGTTAATGGTAGGGTAGTTGAAATTGTCCAATATCAGGGTGTTTGGTAGGACTGTCATGTTTTCCACTGTCTCCAGGAAGGTGGAGTGGTAGTCCTGGGTCATGGAGGGTGATCTGTAGCAGGCCACAATTTGCATTGCAGTTTTGGCTGATGTTAGCTGCACATGGATGATCTCAGAGGTATCATGCTGCCCCAGTAACCTGGAGGTGCAGGTATCCTTGATTAATATGGATACACCCCCTCCATTTCTGTGCCAGTCCATGTTCTGTGTCCGAAATGTGTGGTATGAGTTGTAGTCTGGTAGTGCTGGGGTGCTCTCAGGAGCCTTGAACAAGTTTCAGTTACTGCAGAGATGTTGATGTTGTCTATACCGAGGAGTGCTGTGAGTGCGTGCATGTTGTGATTTCAACTCCTGGCGTTGAGTAGCATAACCCTCATTGTTTTACTTTTTTGTGCTGTTTACAGAGGTGGGTTTCACCTTTGAGCCTTGCCTATAAAAGGCACCATGAGGTGGCAAGAGCCTTGGCCAGTATTCAAAAGCCTAAGGGCAGCAGGTGCAAGCCAGTATGGTATTGTTGCATGCATGTTTCCTGTCTGTGCTTGTTTCTCACCTTTCCTGTAGGTAACCTACTGGTAAGCAATAGAAAGCCTTAAACTGATACAAGCCTTCTAGCTTCCAAGAGAGAGACTTTTGGAGTGATTAAGTATAAGTGTTCTCCATGTTCTTGCTGTACTGAACAGTTTTCTGCCTACATGCTGATTACTCACTGTATATTGTGATCTGAAAGCTCTGTTTATTCACATATTGTATTTCATTGATGGCCTGCACCTTAGAAGTTCACAGGTAGGTACTAGGTTATCCGCCCAAGGGCATTTAGAAGCATAGCTACAGTGTGTTGGCTTTCTCCACCCCATTGATCAATTAACTGAGCCTCTGTCAAGCATAGCCAATGAAGTGATTCCAGGCATAGGTGCAGGAAGCTGTTGAACACTGGGGGGGGGGCGGAGAGTGATAGGGGCACTTAGTGATATACACAGGGCATGTTAACGTGAAAACTCCACACCATTCGATTTCCCCAATAGGTCCTGCAGCTGTAAAACTGGGTGGCCCCCCTGGCTGTATGGTTCTGGCACACATGATCCCAGGGGTGTATATGCTGTTAGAGAAACACAGATAATCGCCATAGAACGCCAAAGTTTTAATGAAGCTTTCGGGCTCTCAACCCTTCATCAGCATACATAATTGCTAATTTAATTCCATTTATATAGAGGTTATAATAAAATCACATGATCAAAACCAGCCACTAAAAATCACTAACTAATAAAAATATTCAAAAGTATAAATAATTTATTGGAGCTTAAGGAATTGCAGTGGATAATCAGGCTACAAGCTGATGTTACTCCCGGCCTCAATAATGCTATCAGTATAAAACCAATATTAGTAAAACGGCAGCAAGACCATTTGTAAAATTATAATTATTGTTATAATATTATATATTCTATTTTTAGTAGATGATGAACTTTTTATATTTTTTTTATATTGTGTAGTTTATCTGTAATTACTTTTGAATATTTTTATTAGTTAGTGATTTTTAGTGGCTGGTTTTGATCATGTGATTTTATTATAACCTCTATATAAATGGAATTAAATTAGCAATTATGTATGCTGATGAAGGGTTGAGAGCCCGAAAGCTTCATTAAAACATTGGCGTTCTATGGTGATTATCTGTGTTTCTCTAGCTTTATGAACTTCTTGACAGTGTCTTTCATCTAATCATGTATATGCTGTTACCCATTCACCCGTCAAGGTTTCTCTTGAAGAGTGTCAGTGAGGGGCTATGCCTAATGTAGTTAGGAATTTTATTTTATATTCTCCCCTTTCATTTCTTATGTTATTATTTCAAGAGTACATGAAGCTCAGTGGGTTTGCATGCCACTGCCCTTTGCTTAGCTTAGCTTACACATAGAAATCATCTAAAAAGAAAAATAGACAAAGCAATGTTAATGTCAATAGTGTAATGGTTAGAGCATTTGTATAAGATCTATGCATTTGCAGTTTAAATCCCAATAAAGTCAAAGATTTTTTTATGTTAAAAAGTGTACCTTAACCACAGTTTGCATATTTCGGTAGTAATCTTCAGTTTAATAAACATTTGAAGCACCCATATAAACCCATGTGTGCCCGAGAGTAAAGTCAACAGAGATTGTAATGTTAGGTAAGCACATAGTGAGATGTTACTACACTTAACTATATATATCCTGAGTAGTTAGCGGATGTGACCGTGTTTGTCCGCACAGGTTATACACTTTCAGATTTCGTTTAACCATGTTTAACTGCCCCCTTAATGTTGCACGATCACTTTTACACATGCTTACAACTGCTTAAAAGAGCCATATTCTGGCCTAAAAAAAGTTAAACCATCGCAAGTCGTGAACCCTGGACCATGCACACCATAATCACTAGACTTACCACTAAGCCATCTGAGCTGTACACATGTTTCATGGGTTTTAGAATGCACCTTTTACTACAGGCATTCCACAGTACTGATAACAAATGGGACAGTCACTTTGTGTACATATGTACAGTACATTATAATGTACTGTAGTTTGTGACTCAACATATACAAGTCTACATATGTATAACTGTTACAAATTAATACTAAATATATATGTATATATATATATATATATATATATATATATATATATACACGTCAGTGATGTGTGCACATATACACATATATATATATATATATATATATATATATATATATATATATATATATATATATATACAGACACATCTATAGCCATATATATAAACATCTATGAACACACTCTGTGACACAGAAGCAATCCAAAGGAACTGAAGTGTACATAAAACACATGCAGCTCTGGCATTATAACAATTAACTTAATTCACCATAGAAGGGATGGTTGTTGTGTATGTGGAGTTTGGGGTGGGAGAGGAATGATGGGTAATGAAAATATGTATCAAGGAGAGCCTGGGTTTAATGTTCAGTAAGTGAACTAGAGGTGTATACATGAAGTATGGAGACAATAAAAAAAGGACACAAAACCAGAACCATGCTCATCCCTAATACACCCTGTCAGGTCACATTGCAACACATAATTCCACAAATATACGAACATTAACATGTATTATACATATGTACACCAACTGATTGTCACATTTGTTTTCAGTAGTGAGGAATGCTTGTAGTAAAAGGTATATTCTAAAAACCATAATATCTGTATGTATTTCAGATACCTTAGTGGTAAAGTCAGTGACTGTGGTGTTCATGGTCCCGGGTTCAAGGCCTGCTTATTTTTTATGAGGGCCAGAATAAGGGCTGTTGGATGCAGGTTGATTAAGGCACTTTTAAGCAGTTTTAAGCAGGTTTGCGTGACGGTAAGTGGCACTTAAACACGGATAAACGGATAAGTGCTTCACGGGTGTACCCTTTGCTTACCATCACACAGAACATGGGCAAACTAGCTTGCAACTGCTTAAATGTGTGTTAATCATCCTTTCTCTAGCAGTGCCTGCTCTGAGAAGTAAAATAATAACCACTTCCATGGTTAGAACCCACAACCATGTACACCAGCCTCAGAGTAACCTACCATTAAACTACCAAAGATGTACCTATGTCAGCTGTGGTTTCAGACAGGTTAAAATACAAAAGGGAAGATTCTGTGGAAATAGAACAAACTGCCATGTACCCAGTGAAAGGTGTATGCTATATATATATATATATTATATATACAGATGTACATTATATATTTATATATTTCTGTCACCTCCAAGACAAACATCAGTATAATCCTAAAAAATTCTGGGCTGGTTTTAACCACCTACTACATCCAGGTAAGTCTACTACCCCCACCCCTGAAAAACTCATGGACAAAGACCCAACAGAAATAGCCAACTCCTTTAATTATTTTTTTACTGAGACCATCCAGTCCCTTGCCAGTAAGCTTGCCACGTCTCCCTCGGTGGCAACCCCAACCATAGATACAACCCAAATTGCCTTTAACCTACAACCCATCTCCACCTCCTACATTCGCACCCTTTTGAAAAAACTTAAACCAACCACCCTAGCGCAGATCTGCTCCTGCCAAATACCTACAAATAGCATCTGATGCCATAGCCTACCCTGTCTCAATCTTGATCAACCAGACCATTTCTGAAGCATCTATTCCTCTATTTGAAAATCTCTTATATCATCCCCTCCATAAAGGAGGGTCCTCCACTGAAACCTCTAACTATAGACCCATAGCCATACTGTCTCCCTAGCCAAAATTATGGAACGCTGTGTCCACAAACAACTCATTACCCACCTCACAAAATAACCTCCTATCGACACCCAACATGGCTTTCGCCCCATCACAGCACAACCACAGCTCTCTCCTTTGTTGACTCAGTCAACCACAATACAATAATAAACTAATATCCTCTGCGCTCTTTCTAGACCTATAAGCCTGATATGGTCAACCACCAACTACTGCTTCAGTCACTGGAAACCTTACATCTTAGCAAACTAACCATAAGTTGGTTTAATGCCTATCTCTAGCAGAAAACAGGCGGTTCAGTGGCAAAACAGCCTATCAGACCTACTCCCCACTAATATTGGTGTCCCCCAAGGATCTATCCTTGGTCCCCTTCTTTTTTCCATTTTCATAAATGGTCTACACTCAATTATTCCCAAGGCCACCTGCATTCAATGCAGATGGCTCCACCCTGATCTGCTCTGGCGTATCTCTCGCCAAACTCCAAGCCACTACCCAAAACTGCTTTTCCACTGTCGAAAAATGGTTCTCGGAACTTAAACTCTTACTCAATCCTACCAAAACCAAATTACTTCTATTTTTCCCCACTCCAGCCACTGCTCAAGCTATAGAACCCCTCAACACCAACAACCCAACCTTCCATGTGTCCTCCAATAATGGCACCAATATCTACCCCGTATCCCATACCAAACTACTAGGGGTGACCATAGACCATAAACTTAAATTTGATATGCATGTAAACTTAACCATTAAATCGGTCAACAAAAAACTTGGGTCAATGTATAGAATAAAGGCCTTCTTAACTCCGCACACCAAACTAACTATTGCCCGAACCCACCTCCTCTCCACACTCCTTTATGCCTCCCCGATATTCTCCTTCCTCAATAAGAAAGAGCTTAATAAACTTTCTACTACCTACAATCACATAGCCAGATTCATAACTGGAACGCCCTATCGCACCCATCACTGCCTAAATCTAAGGTCTCTCGAATGGCTGGAACTGCCCAATATTCTCAAACTCAACCAGCTAACTGAGGCTTTTAAAATTATCAACCATCCAGACAAAACCCCCTCACTGAACAAAATACTTACCCGTTCCAACCTTAACTCCCTCAGGTCTTCCAAAAGTCTACAAGTACTGACCATTAAATCTAACAACGCTGGTGGTGAAGCACTATATGCCAATTCCATTGGCAAATCCTGGAATGCCCTTCCAATCAACCTAAGACTTATGACCTCTCAGAACCAATTTAAAATACATCTTAGAGCATACCTGAAATCCCAATGGTTATGCCCTTGCTCCAATCCAGACTAAGAGCTATTGTCCCTGCCTCACCTAGGCTTCTCTCAGCCTCCACCTTACCCAAAAACCCAAGAATCCACTATTTAGCCCTGTTTGTCTGGCTGTTCTAATCTGTACCTCTTTAAATCATTTATATAACTCTTGCTTTTCTTATTTGGCCTTTAAGCGTCAGTGTATTTACTTGTATTTACTTGTTTTAGCTTTATCATTGTATTTGTATTTACTTGTTTTAACTTCATCAGTGTATTTGTTAATCTAACCATGACCTTGGAGCTTTTCTCCCCGGGCCTCCACTGAAAATGGACATGTATCCAGTTGGACTAGCCCGGTCAACAAATGTAAAATAAAATAAATAAATAAATATATATATATATATATATATATATATATATATATATATATATATATATATATATATATATATATATATATACACATACATATAGATAGATAGATACATGTTGATACATAGAGATATACATATATATAGATAGGTTAAAAACACCTACACATCTATGGAGGTACATATAAATGTATGGAATAATATATATTACTGGTACATGAAGATGAAGATGTATGTATATATATATATATATATATATATATATGTATACATACATACATACATGCATGTGTGTATAGAGCATCTGAAGTGTTCAAATCTGAGTATAACATGGACCATAGCAATCACACATTCTGCCCCCCCAAACAATTTGAACATAACATATGAAGAGTATATGCCAATACACTATTACAAATATGCCATACGGACATGAGCCAAATAGGGTTAGTCACCAACACAACTACAATGACTGCAAATATCCATGACAAAAATACAAAGTCATCTTTTATTTTGCAAAACTATATTACATTCTGATGTATGGCCAAAAGTATTCAAGGACTAACATAACCTGCATGCAATACAGGAAGCATTTAACAGTGCCTTAATGAATCAGCCTGCAATTACCATAGTATTAGTCCACTAAGGGACAGGTGTTCACATATGGAAAGAACCCCTACACACATATAGAATATGTATAAAAGCAGTGTCTACACACCCGCATCTGCTATGTACACCCACCATCTCCCCCACACCCAAACTAATTACAACAATACATACTGTCATACCATTACCAATTATTCACCCACTGTATAACATCTGCTGAAACCTTGACATACCTGGACAGAGTCACACTAACATGGCCCTATGTGAAATAATTGCTGTTATATAATGGAACAGCTGCTGATGTTACAGGGTTTGTTTGAACTGATCTTGTTTCAGAGGATTGAAAAGTAATTACACCAGGAAGTGTTACGAATTACTGATTATCAGCACAGTATGATACACATTTACACCAAACTAAAGATGTCTGGTGAGCACACTGTAAATCCCCTAACATTATATGCATAGCCATACAGTCTTGAGCTGGTCAAACAACCTGGCCAGACTGAAACTTATGCAGAAGTATTAGGTACAGACAAACCCTGCACAAGTAGCAATGTTCAGAAATATAACAGCAGTACTCACATGTAGACCAAAACTTCTAGACATTCCACACAATATAGTTGAGTTTGTCTCCATACAGCTGTTGCAATAGATTTCAGACCACACTTCCAGGCTGTCTTCCTCACAAGCAAAGCAAAGGGACAACGCACAGTTGGAGTACTCAATTATACTCCACTGTTGCCATGGTATTGGCTAATGGAGTAGCTACACAGCTGATGTGCATGTAATTAACTACTTTGGAACACCAATTGGTGATCAGGATAGCACATGGTACTGATCTCTAACTATGAAAGGATGGCTTGTCACACATTCAAACCATCTGTATATACCTGCAGAACATTACAAAATACCCCACAAAGAAATAAAACAAAGGCCGAAATAAATAACATACCATTCAATAACACCTCCAGTTACCAATAAGGTATGTATAAATTGTAGTATGTCTGTGTATGTACTAACTGTTCTGTAATAATTACAGTGTAATCAATGCATATAGTGGAAATAGCTATCTTGTAGTGATGTATTGTTGAGCAGTAGTTATGCCTGTAGTATTCTATGTGTGTACTGCTGTAGGTCACAAGGCAAACTCCTCATACACCACAAGGGATTATATATTTGGGCTTGGAATTCATTATTTCTTTTCCAGCCACGGTCTGTGTCAGGGTTGGTCCAACAAGTATGTGCTATAACAGGGGATAGTATATGTTGATATATTGTAACAGTAGACATATGTGTGGATCTATTAGTGAGATGAACATGTCAAAGGTGGGCTTACTTTGCAAATATGATTTGCATTGTGGGATAAAGTGCCAATAACTGTGTAATGTACAGTATCCTTGGCAGATCTGTCTCATCTGCATTCCATTTTACATATCTTTTGTGTTATGTTATATAAACATTAGTTATGTCAGTCTGTTGGCAATTACAATACTCAATAACAGGATACATATGAATTGTATTCATCTGATGGTTTAGCAGCATGATAGCAAAGACAATTGGAAGAGCTAGGTAACTATCCATGCACATAAGACATGTAATATCCATCTCTCTAGTATTGTTTGCAAGCAATAATGGCTGTGCATGTGTACATGTTATGCAAATGTGTTGTGACCCTTGTTAATGGGCTGGGCCGAATGGCTATGTGAACACCTACATAGCGTAGATATTGAGAGTAGAGACCCACTGGATGAACCTTCACGTTTGTAGCCTAACCTCTCATTGCCAAACTAACAGCTGCTTCCAAATGCTGTATGTAAGGTTGTGCACAGTACTGCTAATGAAACAAGTTGCATATCATCTTTAACTCCAGTGTAACATCTGCAGTAGGAGTGTAATATGTAGGAGACTGCTGCTCAGGTATAATAGCTGCTTCATAGGTGATGGCTTACACTATCTGATTATATCCTGATCATGTTGATAGTGGCAGCAGAGTCTATTGATACTTGACTCTGTTTGGGGAGTGGGTGTCTTTGCTCAACAGACCTCATGGTTCTGGTGGATATGTGTGTATATACCCAGAACAAGATACAGACCTGTTGACACTTGCATCATCTGTAATCAACTATCAGGATGTGATGTGCTCCTCAGATGAGGATTGCTGCTAAAGTTAGCTACTATGTTTCTGTAATAGCCAATGTTTTCACGTCCATAACTCAAATATGAACTTGTGAGCATCACCGTTTAAAACATCTTCATAACCAATAAGTAAACTAAATACAGTACTTGGTACTTGTAGTCCATTAGTCAGCTACTGTTGTTTAGTAATGTCAGCTTTGTGCATGTGGCCATCCTGGGGGAATGTAATCTCTATGCCATGTATACTGCCAAACCCACCTAACACCACACCCCACACATTGTATGGGATGTAGCTATAGAGGCAAGCTGGAAAGCAGTCCAGTCTACAGCCATGACTGGACTGGACAGTCAAGCGGTGTAGGTTAACACATGCATCTCATCACCACACTCAACACATACCCTTACCAGAACACAATAAGGACACCCACACATACCACCAGAAAGCACACACATTCACAGAGGCTTCCAAGTGTCTAGCCAAGCAAGGGACCTCCCAAGCTGGAATAGACAGACAACAAAATACACAAACTGCATGACATAGGTTGCAAAACTGTGCCACTCCTCAAAACACGTGGCCAGAAACATGCCCAACAGTACTCATTTCTGAATGCAAAGTCTAGCACTATGTTACACACCAAGCTATCTGAGGGCAAACATACTGTCAGCTGCCTATCTGCCATGATTAGCCACATACCCATACACTCAGACCACCTTTTGAACTGTACACATGGCTCTGGCATATTCCATGTTGTTGTGCAGGACCTGGGATGCTGTAGCCTGGACTGCATGGAAACACACATGTAGGAACTGTCAGGTCTTGTAGCCCATGCAGGTATGTCCCATGGCCTGGGTAGCAGTCTGCCATTGCCCAGAATGCTACTGCAGTACAGGGACAAAAGGATTGTATTCCCCAATTGTCTAATGTACTGGTGTAATCCAAAGGGTATCCAGTATCTCTCTGCCTGGGATAACATGGTTGACAGACCATGATGCTTTGCCAGACAGGGCCTGCACCTGTCACTCCTGGGAATCTGGATACTGGCTAGGGCTCATGCTTCCCCTATAGTGTCTTCATCAATGAAGGTTAAAGTGAAGGTCCACTGCTGTAACAGGGACAGCCAAGCAATAAACTGCGTGTCTAGCTACTCAATGATACATTTTGGAAACTCAATATGGACTCACGTATGTCAGTCCTTAACATGGATAACATATCTGTGCAGTGACTGAGATATGGTTCAAGGATCCAGAGAGCACCCCTGCATGACCATGTTATAACACATACCTCACCTCTTGGCCATTATCCTTTATTGGAACACACAGGCCACAGGTGTGTCCATATTCCTGAAGGATATGCACACCCCCAGGCTAGTTGCACTTGCATAACATCAGATGCATTATGCTGAGCAACTACCTCTGTGCCAAAATGGAATCCATATTGCACCTTGCTACAGATCACCCACCATGCCTCTGAATTCCCAACTGTCATATTGTGCTGTAATGGGGAATATTAGGTTTGAGACAGAAAACCATAATAATGGCTACTCTCAACTATCCCACTATTAACTGGGAAGACTCCTCATGTACCTACACCTGTGCTCAATGCATGTTGGATTTCATCAACACAATGACCTGGATCACCATAGTCACACAAACAGGGCTAACAGTATGCTACACATAGTCAGTCTCCAAAGCCAATGTTATGCTTCTTAAGACAGAAGTGGTGAATGTCATGGCACCCATGCAAATGGACAATGCATGTGCAAATGCTGAATCCTGCATAAATGCACTTTAAGCACTCACATTAGAGCAGTGATTGTGCTATTGAAACAGAACCAAGATTCAACCAAACACAAACAGGAAGGCAAACTGGTGGTACCCTGCCATAAACTGTACCACAGAAGGTAGAAACTATTGCAAGAGTGAACACACATGAGTGGAGGTGATCCATGGTCAGCCTCAATAATATTTAGATACACCATATAAGACTACACAAAGCCACTGTGAAACTAATTGGCCACATATTATGAGGTCAACCACAGAGCATTCTATAACTGTGTCATGAATCGTAATGGCAATGACAACACCTGCCCTGCTTCACAGCACTATGGCATGAGAAGTACTGCACCTACAGAAATAGCACTTGTGCATCTAGACAGGGTCTGTGACAACTTAAACCCACTCTCACTTCCCCCCCAACAGGTACATATATTTATATATTCATGTACACTACAGAGTCTCTGTAATAACAACTATGCAGGTACAGGCTGCTCTCTCTAAAGCCATACATACAGCTTGCATGGGACCTGTCGACATCCCGGGTGTGTTTTATACAAACGTCAGAACAATTTGCTCTCCACCTACACATCATGTTCAATCATAGCTGCATGTCAGGCTGTGTACCCACTGAATTTTGCACAGCAACAGTTATCACACCCCACAAAGGGGGAGACACCACTGATAATGGGAAATAGTGCACTACTACCCTGCTGAGTCTGGTCTGTAAGGCCATGAACCTTGATCAACTTATGTGATGTAGTCAGTACAGATGTAGATGACAGTAAGGTTGAATCACACAGCATATCTTGACCTTGCCAGGTCTTAGGACACCATCAGCTATACTGAGTTCCAGCTACACTCAGTAAACTAGGTGTATATTCCTATGTCACAAGATTGGTTGGCAACTGGACCATTGGCAGAACCAGCACTACAGAAGGTGTCTGACTAATACACACACAGCAAACCAGTGCCAACTACAGTAATACAGGGTTCAGTCCTGGTACTCCCCCTCTTTGTTATCTAAATCTATACCACACCGACTAACACAGAAGGCATCTGCCTATTGAAGTTTGCAAATGACTATGAACTAGGAGCTATAGTTGACTCAATGAGTGCTGTGGGCAACATACAGAAGGGCCTTTGTGGGTCAGATGTGTGGTGTCTGACGTATGGCCACAATCTCACTGCAAAGTATTGCATTGTCATCCCCTATGTTAAAAACCCTGTACCCATGAACTACCACCTAGGCAGCGGGCAACATAATGGAAACTGTGTGTGTATGGGATCCAGCTGGACAGTAGTCTTTCCTTTGATAGCCACTTCACCACACCAGTCAGGTAGTCGTAAGTGGCACCCCTAATCATGACAGGGTGCCATCCATGAATATAGAGATCATTGTTCACCCATACTCAGCACTCAATTGACCCATAATAGATTACATATTTCCTTTAAGGGTTATTGGCCATGTTCAGATAGCCTACACCGGCCTTCCCAAACCCTAGCTCCACTATGTAGCATAATGCCTACCCTGAATAAAGCCATGTCCAACCCAGAGATGTAGGACATGCTACACTTACACATCCTGATTTCAAATAAACACATACTTCATGGACATCCACCTTTTTAGTACAAAGATCATAACATGCCTGACAGATCCCTGTCCCATACACATTACATACTCCTGCCATACTATGCATCCCTGTCCAGCAAAGCTACACATTGCCCTTCTTTGAGACATGGTGTGATGATCGCATGGCAAATATATCAGTAAACCTGTGGATCAGTTCTTTAGCACTGCTTGAACTAGCCACTGAAAGTTACTTGTCTGTTGGCTACAGCTAGGTAACCTTTCAGCCTATTCTCATACATGGCCCCAGAGCATATAGCCTATTAGTTCACTATGACCATACATGCTATAGCTGATATCCAACCCTGCAAATACCATCAAGCTAGCCATTGTCCCATGTGTTTCACATGTGCAACATAGGTAATACATGGCAGGATGCTATACTGCTGTACAGTGCCATGTAGATGTATATGGCAAAACACATACATGTACAACTTGCTGTGAGCATGTCTGCAGGGTCACAGGTCATGTCCCTTAAGGCTGTGTATGACTATATATGTGACATATACACAGCATTAAGGTCTCTTGCATTAATGTCAACACATCCAGGTATGTGTTAATAGGTAAAGACACCAGTACAGGCAAACAGACATGCCTACATCAAGACAACATCCACATGGAGTATGAGCAATGTCATCACTTGACACACACATATATGGTGATAACATGAAATTAACAGTAAGTGGCAAATGTGTGTGAGCTAAACATGTCAGTGGTGTTAGTGTCATACAGATTTGAAAAGCCATATTTGTAATTATAATAAATGTGATACACATGTATGTGTAGCTGTACTTCTGTACTTCCCTGTGAGTTACTGTGACCTGTCACCATCATAATGTCTGCCAGGTTTGCCGTGTGCCAGGCTGCCACCATACAGCCACATGGAGGATGAGGTCCTCATTCCATACCTCTTTGACAACCATGAGACACTTTTCAGACATGTGCCACAGGATGCACAGCACCGGGATGCCCAGTGGGAGGAACTTCGCAGGAGGGTAAATGATGTTGATGGCCACATTTGCACCTATTGGCAGGTGCACTGACACTGCTCTGACTTAATTAGATGGGCAAAACAGCGTGCCAATGCAATGGCCAGAGAACAAGCTGCAACAGGTGGGGGAGCCATTCACCCAGCCCCCATTCACACGTACTGAGGAGCTCTTGGCCCCCCTGGGGACACATGCAGAACTCCATCCACAAGCTTCAGCCGGTATTGTGGAGGTGGGTGTCTCACAACCACTAAGCCAGAAGTTGGCTGGTAAGTCACTACTGCACATATAACACAACTATATTTAATATAGATACCTGTGTTACTGTACAATATTTAACTTAACATCATATGCACATACTATAGTTTGCTACTCTATGTATGCACAGATGTGCATACTGCATAGTATAGTCTATTGTACTGGCTTATGTGCCAACATGCACATTGCACCCTGTAGCTATCACACAGGTGTGGATAATGATCTTACTGCTCTGACACTCCTATTTAGGTACCTCTGGCATTTTGCAGCAGCAGCAGCCTGTTGCTGGTGAGTTTGTTATTACTTATCAGGCTTGATAATGCACAGATCATATTAAATGCATGCTATCTGCCATATGTCCATTTAACACATGTACACATTATGTATGGTGATCCTGTTAATATATACAGGTCAGACCTGCAATGCATCACAGTGGTTACCCATGTGGAATATTTGAAGACTATATGAAACACCTACACTAAACCTTACAAACTGTCATTGCCAGATGTGTGAACAGCTGTAAATACAATGGTGGAGGTGTGGTTCACTGCAGGGACATGTACTACAGATCAGCATCACACATGTGGGGAATACAAACAGTACTATACAGAGAGCATATGTGTGCACACACTCTATATGTTTTGGAGCTGGATTATGACAAACTGACAGGATTCACCCTTGTGGAGTATACCCTTGCTATGAATGTCACACAATGTCATCTGCTATCTGACATGTCCATGACATTTTGTGGGCCGACTGCAACACTGGTTAACTCTCCTGCAAAACATGATATCTCACATCCCAAACATACCACCCTCTGTCTGCATAAACCTGTCCTCAGTGGAACATGTGACATCTACGGGTGTATGTCATATGGGACAACACTGACATATGAAATAGATGCCCATCACAACCATTGGACAAAACATGTTTACACATGGCCATGGAGGATGGCCAGAGATATGAAGCAACACAGACAGTAGAAGGGATGTACATGTGTGTACACCCTGTTGTACATTGGCTCGACACAATACAACTATGGTCTTTGTGTAATGGTTATATTGCAGATGTGACTCACTAAACATCATACAGGGCTGTGCACACCTTGTGTAGTCATGACATCAAAGCACCACAAAACATATCTTGAACATTTTGAGTGTGTCACAACAAGAAAGCTTTAACCTGTACAGTATCCAAATACATACATGTGTTGTACAACATACACATACAAACACATCAGGCAACAGATACAGTACATTCACCTTGCTGGTGTCAGACATCACTGTCATGGTTGCTCCACATGTGTGTGAGGTACACAGATGGTATGTGGAATATGGCGTACTGCACAGTTACCCATGTCTGGGCATAGTTGCCAGGCATCCGTAATATGATTGCAGATGTGCAGGGTTGTCATCTGTATACCCTTCAGTGGCCTGTGCCACACATTCCACATTAGGGTTTAGTGTGTATACACCTCAGTGACATGGGTCACATTCCACATTAGATATGTATTGTATCTGAACACATCATGGCTATGAATTGTGTCTGTAACTCACACTGTATAGCAATAGTGAAGCCACATGATGCCCTGCAATGGCTATGCACATCAGCTCAATGTGCAGTATGTCACTGTATATCTGTAGGGCAGACTGACAACATTGAGTCAGCTGAAGGTCCATGCTAATATAACATGTCTTTGCATTGGGACACCAGTATCTCACTGTATATTTGAAAGGACACCATTGTGTTAAACATGTATGCATGTCATTCATCGTGTCAGCAGAAGACATGTCATACTACATGTGATTGGCAAGGTCATATGCCACACATCAGGCCGGTGTACTGTTAACCTGTGCTGGTCTGTGGCACCATTGCAAAGTAGGGACAGCCATGTCAAACATGTGTGTATAGCCATATGCACATTGTCTGTAGACTCAGCTCAGGGGTAAGCAGAATAATGTTGAGCAGACATGCACTGTTTATGTGGAGAGATGCAAGCTAGGGCTCTGGCAAACATAGTATTCACTCTACTTACCCTTCTGCTCATGTCCTCCTCACACATAGGGGCAGTGGCCAACATGAAGCATCACTGGCAGATGTACCCAGGTCAGTGATGGTCTGTTACGATGTGGTGTATAGTGCACAAAACATGGCAGTGTGGTGCACCGGTGCATAGTGCATGCATTGTGTTGCAGGTTTGGGGCATAACTTACTAACACAAATTGTGTAACACAGGGATGTATGCTAACTACTACAATAATTGTGTAAGCTGCATGCCTTCTGCCATAACACATGCATGCTGTTGTGTGCAACCCAGGGATGTATGATGACTACCACTATAATTGCCTAAGCTGAATGCCTTCTGCCATATCACATGCATGTTGCATGTCGTTGGGTGCCATAGCATGTGTCTGTCTGTGTGTCTGCCTGTGTGTCTGTATCTGTGTGTCTGTCTCTGTATGCCTGTACTGTGATGTATAACTGGTAATGTACAGTTCTTGTCCGCCCCTCACAGGTGTTGATTTAGGTGTGTTGGCCTCCTGCGGTCCACCTGATGTTAGTGTCCCCACAGACTCTAGCAGTGATGATGAAAGCATGATTGAGGCATAGGCAGGGTTGTCAGGGGCTGAATCTGTGCCATTGGTTGGCATTCCACCTGTATTCCCCTCATCCCCACTCACAGTTGTCATGCCTACACATACTCCATCACCAGTGGGCCATAGTGGAAGGACAGGTGGCGGGTGGTAGCATGGAACAGGAAAGTGTGGAGACTACGGAAGATGTGTCTGCACACCATGATCCCAGTCGACTGACTGGTGATGTCCCACACAGGCATGTGCCCAGGGCTGCTCATAGGGGGGCTTCTGGCCACCATGCCACTGCAAGTCATAGCACATCAGCTGGTGTCACCAGATGCATGTTTTAGGTGGTAATGGAGGCACAGGTATGTTTTGAATGGCACAACAGAGAAGGTCTCAGGCTTCAGAGGGCTGCTGTCCATTCTTTAACTGACAACATCCAGGCAATTTCAAATGCTCACCATCAGCTTGCAGATGTTTTGGATAGATGATTGTGTGACATGGTGGGAGTCCTTGACCATGGCATGTCGATCCTCGAGCGTGGAATGTCTGTGCTAGAACATCTGGTGGGAGTAAGGCTTTAGGCATGTGGACGTAGGCCAGCTACACCAACTGTTGAAGGTGGACGTGAAGATGCTACTTCACATGCCCGCTCCCATAGTGGCGGTAGCAGCAGCAGTGCAGCTGGTGCTGTGCTGTCCACACCAGGACACAGCAGGCCACGTGCACATGGTCCTGGACCATTCCAACAGGGACACGATTCTGGTGGACATGTGCATCTGACAGTTCCCAATCTGTACGTCTGCCTGGTAGTGGGCATGCAACCCCTGGCAGGCACAGGTCACGTGGCCATGGAAGGACACTATGAACTGTACAACCTGCCCTGTACAGTCTGCAGCTGTCAATAATACTACTGTGTAGGCCAGCCACATGCCAGACCAGAGCGCATACATACACACACACACACACACCAGAAACAGATGTAGGGCACCTCAACACACACACTCGCTTAACATCCACACATGCCCAATGAGATAAAAGGCCTTAACCCATAAACATGATGTCATCCAATGGTACAGCCTAGGCCTCTGGCAAACATTGTCACCCTGTGCATATGATGATGCCTGTGCCGCATCCCTGTCATCCATACCATCGGTGCAGGGACATGGTCATATGCTCTGATGCACAGGGTGAACATACTAGGAAGACAATTGTAGATTACCATTGTTGAGTAGTGTTGACAGGCAGCAGACATACCATGCACTAGAGTTTTAGAATGCATTTTCTACTGTTGACAGTATGTATCAAGTGTAACACCAGTAACTGCATGTTGATCTTGATGTTCTGCCTTCATCTTTCATTTGTAATTGCATGTGCCAGATGTGTGCATACAGACTACAAGGGGGATGTCAGTGCTTTCAGTTAGTGTCCCATATGTAACTTTAGACTACTCACAGGTCTGTATGACAATACCTGCATGCACTTTGTAGCTTCCACATCACAGTTATACTCTCCCAAGTTTCAAACATGTTTACTGATCTAATGGTCCAAGAGCATGATAGCTGTATAGTAAGCTACTGTGGCCAGGACCTCACATCCATACTGGGTGGCATCACAGGTATAGTTACCCAGAGCGGGGAGCAGGTAAAAGAGTGGTTCAGCAGATGACAAGGGTAAAGGCCAGCTGAAAAGGTGGTGTATCTTTGGAAAGCAGTTATACCCGCTCTCATGGCAGGATGCAAACACACATACACACTCAGGGATTCACTGACAGAGAAACATGCACTCACATACACAGTTGCCAGTGTTGGGATTAGAATCCCTGCCCATGTACAAATCATTATTATAGTACTACACAGTTACAAGATGCGCCACAGAGATTACACATTTGCAGGCAGTCAGAATGGCCTTCTACAATTGAGGACATCCACAGGGATACTAGATTGCAGTGAGTGCATGTGGGGAGGGGGGTATATCTGTAAACTATGCTAAAATAAGCCTCATCCTAGGGCTTACACGTTTACAGGCAGTTAGAATGCCCTTCTAAGATTGATTACATCAACAGGGATACTAGATTGCAGTGAGTGGATGTGGGGAGGGGGGTTTATCATTTGAGTATGGTAAAATACAGCCTCACTCCAGGAATCAGACAGCCATACACACATGCACACACACTGTGGCATTCACAAAGATATACACCTATGTCACACACATACAGACACTTGACTTGTGTGAGATTCAAACCCCTGCCTATGTCTTGCTTTCTACACTTCACTCTGTACAGATGTCTACTACAGTGTACAGGAGAGTAAAAAACACTGGGGATGTATTCCCCACCATACTTGACACATACACACCCACACTGGGAATCAAACACCTGCCTATCTCATGATAGGTATTATAGAGTTACAGCACTATTGCACACACTACAAAGCTTACTGTTGTTTACCTTTGCCAACTGTGCTGACATATGCACAATATATGCACAGGGGAGGTGTTTCTGTTACAGGTGTCAAGAGGTTTGCCTTCAGTGTCACCCTTACTGCATTCTACTTTGTGTGCCTTCCCCTTCAATTAACAACACCAGAGCTTGAAACTAAAGGCACAAACAAAATAAAAAATACAAACAAAATAAAAATGAAACAGACTGACTGAAGGTTTTGACTAATAGGATAAATCAGGATAAAAAAACAAAAAAAAACAACTAAAATAAAATCAGGTACTGTTTTTTTCAAATTGTTCAAAGGAGTGACTTTCTACAAAGTGAACAGCTGCAATGACTGCAAAAACAAAAGGAAAAAAGTAATTGATTATATAATTTTAAACAATTTTAAACAAAAAAAAAATAAAAAAAAAAAATAAAAATTAAAAATCTAATATATAAAATATTGATTTTCTCTCTGTATTATCTAAGAAGACTTTTTTTGAGTAGTAAAGAAAATTGAAACATGCTTCATTGAGACCAGGGTGATAGAATGACACCAGAGCTTAGCAGTTACACAGGTTATTGTAGGAATGGTTGTAACTCACCTGAGAGCTGTCTTCAGTAATCATTCATCTGCAAAGTAGCCCCACCACTTAGTTGTTATGTCCAAACATCTGTCCATACCTAAAGTACAGCTTACTGTACTTTGAGCATATCACCATATACACTTGGCAATGTCGAGGCTGCATTGCAGCTGCATGATGTACTAAGACAACAGTCACCTTCAAACATCAGACACTCCACACACATGGAATCTAAACACACATCAATACATGTACACATATGCAGTCTCCATCAATAAGTGGGCTATCAGTTCAAGAGGATACATTCCACACCTTCCCCACACCATGTGTGAAACCTAGCTAAGCATTACACCATATTGGATGTTCTATTCATGTACCGGTAGGACACTCAACCACCTTCATTGAGTAGCTAAGTGAACATTTACACCAACAGCACATATCAGCAAGTGACACACACAGCAATATTCCATGTCATGATGCCACAAACTGTTAGTTGACAGTTCCACTGTAAAGCCAGGGCACTGTAATGGCCAACAATGAGCACATCACATTTGCCACACACACACCTCATATTTGCCACACACATCTCATGATTACTGAAAGAGTGTCAGCAATGTGCTCTGTTTGAGTTAGGCATTACACTTGCTCAAGCATGTGTGAGGTCTGTGGCTTATAAACATCTCACCCCAGCACGTTGTGGCTATTGCGGTAATAAGGTTCATGTCCAGACAGCACACAGCATGCATGGCTTGCAATTGTTGACATGGGGTATATGAAGGATCTGTGGGTCACACGTGGCTGTACATGTCATGGGCATATCACCTGTAACTACTCAAGAACATACAGAGCATAGCTGTATTTCCCTGAGTCTTTCAATACAGGTCATCTGTGTAAGGCCTACGGTCCTGTTATTTGGGTATGTTTGTAGGCATTGCATTTGGTGGACATGTCTAATAACATACATGCCACATGGATTGTTGTATGACATGATAGGTGTCATGGGTGACCAGTAGAGAGGGATTATTACCTCTATCAACATAGATATCAAATCTTATGTACTGTTAGCATTCAGCAGCCATGGACCTATCTTCCATGTGCATGTGTGTAATGATTGTAGCCACCGGTATGTACAAAGGACAACAGCTATGGCATTTTCATGTATGGTATATGAGTGTGGGATATACATATCCAGGGCAAGTACGTCTAGGTCATATCCGACCATGACGGTGTTGTTTACTGGTGTATAGCAACAGTCACCTGTGTTACTGCTGACAATATCCAAGAGACCCTGGTATGTGTACAACTGACCTGGTTAAAAACAGTGGTATTATTGAATTGCATAACACATTATGCAACTGTGTCAGTACATGGGTACTTTGCACAGTTGATGTAGGGCTTAGTACAGTCCACCAGTTGAAGGTTATTTGGTGTTGTACCGTAATATTTCATACCACATTTATGGATGTGTGTTGGTAGTCTGAGGACAGGGTGCGAGATGTATATGAGGATACAAGCTAAAATGCAGCTTTTGCCGCTGTCACCTGCACCTGACTCATCTGTGATGAATTATGTTGGAGTAGTGGTCTTTACTTGTGAGTAGCTTTTATGAATATGGGGACACCACCACCTGGAGTGGTCCATACCAGTGTTATGGCCCACATGTGTGGATCTGAGTTATATGGTGGTAATGCTATTGTGCACTACAGAGCCTTCAGCCAGGTGTTCCTCACTGCACAGATGTCAGTATTCCCCATTGCAGATTCTACATTGAGCAAGTGGATTATGAAAGCCACACATCTAGCACTGGTTAATATAAGCATCCAATGCAATTGTCTTGTATGTGTCAAGGTGTTACTTCTGTGTTTAGGACATTTGCCTTGGAATGGCACTATATGGGTAAATGCAACCTAGATATTATCCACACTCCCTTGAATGATGGCTGCATGTGATATGTGACAAAGGCTTGTCTTCTTTCAGTCATGTCATCCCGGAATGACAGACACTGGACAACCTCATAATTACAGCAGGACATTGGCTCATTGTTTTGGTCAAGCAGTTGTCACTCATACCATGACATCACTGCAAGTGGCAGTACTGTGCTTGGTATCAAATGCTTCATCTAAGGTGACAGACAGCAGCAGACGTTGTGTAGATGACCAATGTGAGATATACTTAGTGGAACAGTCCTGCTAATAATGGCAACTACTAACACAGGTGGGCGAGATCATCTTGACACCTGCACCTCAGTATCATTAAACAAAGGGGCTCACATATTATGCTTGCACATGCCACTGTTCCAACTATGATGCCACTGTCCACAACCTGATATCAATGTATGCCTTTCAGGGCAGCTATGTGTGTGACACATGCTGTACTTTGCATCCACCTGTGTGTCCCAGTTAACCAATTGTCTGTCACTTCCACACATGCATGATTGTGCATGCTTCACATATATATGGCACTACTTCATGTGCATGTATGCATGTGTATCACACAGCAAAGATGCAGATATATAATTTATGGGCCACATACAGGTATCTGTTAGTAAACCTGTGACAGTTAAGATGTACATAGCTGTAAACCTGTGTGTTTACAATAAGAGTCCATTACAACGTGTTCTATACATATCAGTGTATGAGCATGCTCACTGTGGCCTTCTGTAGTTACAATCAGAGTGCATCCCAAACAGCCCTGTGCTACTAGGTGTATGAGCGTGCCCACTGTCAACTTGTGTAACTGGAGTCAGTGCATCCAAACAAGCCCTTTGTTTCTAAGTGTATGAGCATGCCCAGTATAACCTTGTGTAGTTGGAGTCAAGAGTGCATTCCAAACGGCCCTGCACTACCAAGTGTATGAGCATGCCCACTGTCACCTTGTGTAAGTGGAGTCCATGCATCCAAAACAAGAACTGTGATTCTAAGTGCATGAGTATGCCCACTGTAACCCTGTATAGTGATAGTAGTAGTCCATTCCACAGATCAACATACTCCAGTACAGGACCTGTTGTGCTACAAATACACCTCTCGGGCCTACCTATGTCTTACCTGCAGATGATGTGTCTTGTTTGTGCATACAGGTTGTAATGGACTCCTACTTTAAACACACAGGTTTACAGCTATGTACATCTTAACTGTCAGTATCTCTGTTGATGTCCTCAATCTTAGAAGGGCATTCTGACAGTCTGGAAATGTGTAATCTGTGGTGCATCTCGTAACTGCATAGTACTGTAATAGTGATCTGTAGATAGGCAGGAGTTCTGATCCCACCATTGGCAACTGTGTGGGTGTGGCTGTCTGCCAATCCCTGTGTGTGTGTATTTGTGTCTGCATCCTGTCATGAGTGTGGGTTTTACTGCTTTGAAAGAGAAACCACCTTTTGCACTGGCCTTTACCCTTGTCATGTGCTAAACCACCCTTTTCCCCCTCCCCACTCCAAGTAATCATTCCTGTGATGTCACCCAGCTCAGACACAGAATCACAT
This sequence comes from Protopterus annectens, assembly GCF_019279795.1. Classification (NCBI taxonomy): domain Eukaryota; kingdom Metazoa; phylum Chordata; order Ceratodontiformes; family Protopteridae; genus Protopterus; species Protopterus annectens. The sequence continues at coordinate 180,476,577 of NC_056731.1, read as the reverse complement.
TAACTGTAATTGTATGGGTTCTGTGGAACATCCCCCAACTGCTTACCACTCTGCTAGTGATCTTTACATAGGCAAGACCTGTAAGCACAATACTGGCAAGTGTTTGTGTGTTTGTGTGTGTGTGACTACCCCGTAGCCAGGCATACACATGTGTTATGTCTTTTAACATGCTGCACACCATGGTAGTCATCTGTGGTGAGTGACTCAGAAGTAATCCCCGGGGTATATTTCCTTACCCATCATCCACCCCCAAACTCCACAATCCCCAGGGTGTATTTCCTTACCCATCAGTCCCCACCTCAAACTCCACATACACAACAACTAGTCCTTCTCTGGTGAACTAATTAATATTTAAATGTTATAATACAAGAGTTGCCTGTGTTTTGTGTACACTTCAATTCCTTTGGAATCCTTCTGTGTCACAAAGGGTGTTCAGAGCTGTTTATATATATGGCTATAAATGTGTAAATGTGTCTGTGTGTATATATATATATATATATATATATATATATATATATATTTGTGTGTGTGTGTGTGTGTGTGTGTGTGTGTGTGTGTGTGTGTATACACATCACAGAAATGCACATATATATATATATATATATATAAAACAAATTATATATATATATATATATATATATATATATATATATATATATAGTATGTATTGATAACAGTTGTACATATGTAGACTTGTCTATGTTTTTTCACAAAGTACAGTTCATTAAAAGGTACTGTACATATGTACACAAAGTGACTGTCCCATGTGTTTTCAGTACTGTGGAATACCTGTAGTAAACAGTGTATTCTAAAAATGATGAAACATGTATATGGCTTAGTGGCAAGTCCAGTGACTATGGTTGGTGTGCATGGTCCAGAGTTCATGACCATCAACGGTTGTTACTAACTTTGTTTCAGCCAGAATAAGGCACTTTTAAGCGGGTGTAAATGTGTTTTCATGACAGTATGCAGTGGGTAAACAAGTTTAAAAGAAATGTAGAACTCGCAGTACACTTGAAATGCTCTTCTTTGGTAATCCTGTTGATGTCATTCATTGTGAAATACACCTTTGGGGAAGAGGTGCTTCACTAATGTATGTGGTACGTACTATGACTGTGTACTGCTGTAGTGTAATAAACTAGTTAGGTAGGGATTCGAATACCAGATATGACAGGTGTGTGTGTGACTTGTATCCTCTGTAATGTGGGCAATGTGTAGGGGTTTTGCATATTTTGTATGTTGGCCGTACTCTATATCACAATGTCAACTATACAAGAATAAGAGATGTACATTAGCTGCGAGGCTGGGGTGAAAAGCCATACCCATACATGTGACATCAAGGTCAGCCAATCACAGCTAGCAACCCCACTATTACTCAGAGCACACATTCAACCTATGTGTCATATGCACACACGTGCCTAGGCAACAGCCAATATGTGGGTAGTACACTGTATATTGGCCATTAATAGTAACTATGCAGTGATAGCAGTGGGCATGTCACCCTGGCCATCTGTCCAATATGCAAGTACATGCACACAGTGCACCTCCACCATGTTCCCCAATGGACACCTGCACCACCTATGGTGCCTTCACATGTGACTCACAACGGACATACCATGCCTGACAATATGCTCACAACTGCTTTACAGTGCCTTAATCACTCTGTATCCATTGGCCCTTGTTCTGCCTAGCAACAAAATAAACAAACTCTGCTAGGTTTGAACCAAAGACCATGCACACCATAGCCACAGTGCTTTACCACTAAGCCACCTCAGATATACATAACCCCACTGTATTCACAAACATATTATCTGGCCCAGTCATTCAACAGTACAGAGAATGTATTCTAACATGTAGATGTATGTGTGTGTGAAAATATAGTAATGTCTACACATATACAAATGTATATATATATATATATATATATATATATATATATATATATAGAGAGAGAGAGAGAGAGATATCCACATATGTGTAAGCAGATATATATGTCTATATAGGTATATACGGACATACATCTGTAGATGAGGTGGGAACATAGAAGAAAAATATATGTCCACATGTACCATGAATGGGTTGATAGGCACAAACAACATACATCATGCATGAATAGGTATTCCCCCCACAGCCAAACATGTCTGCCCTGCAATACACTACCAACTGTTGCAGATCCCATAACCAGGACCTTACACAACAAGGCCACAAAATGTTGACAAAACCCCATCCCACCTGTATGATGTCAGGCTGGTATCAGTAACATATCATGCAGTACAATCAGGCTCATAATGACTCCCATTTTGCAGTCATCTGTTACCTTTGTTAGCCAGAGTCCCGTACTGTTGGCCTGTACTACAGAGATGTAGATTTCAAACAACAGTGGTCTCAGGATTGAACCCTGAGGTACTTCACATATCACTTATCTGGGGATGGCTTTGGAGATAGTTACACCTACAGTTTGGGTTCTGTCAGTAAGCCATGTGGTAAACCATCAAGTGGCATAGGGATGTATGGCTGGATTAGTATGCTAATCTATGTTTCTAGACTGGTATATGGTATTGAAGGGCTTGACGAGGTCCACATAGACATTGTGCACTGCCTTACCCTCTTCAACAGCTATGCAGACTGAGTCAAAGCAGACAATCGGTTTCAGGAGGCAAGAGTCGCCCTCCATGAGCCCAATCTGTGTGGGGTCCAGTGTTTGAGGGTTGCTAATGTCTTTGTTCCAAACCTCCTTGATAATGCATTCCGTAGCCATGCATATCAGGCTCGTCAGACTGATGTGACAGTAGTTCCAGGGTTCCAAGGTGGATCCCCGCTTGTGAAGTGGGATAACTGCAGCTGTGTGCCACTCAGTGGGCACCAGACCTGATGCGAGGTTATGATTACACATGACAGTCTGGTCCCATGGATGATGTATTCTTAGCTGTGGATAGTGCAGTTTCTGCCTGTGTGGTCATGATTACTGGCCAATGGAACTCTGTTCATATTGCCATGGGCCCTTTTGGGGGTGAGATGGGGTGACTGTGGCACTAAACCAATCTGCCAGGATATTGGCACAATCTGAGGGAGCAGTCTGTGTAATGCCATTCTGTCATAGCTCAGAGCACTTCTCAGCATTGCCAGTTAGATTCTGGACATAACTATAGAATGCTGTGTGGTTGTCTATGGAATCTGTGGTGAATTTAGTTACATAACCAGCTTTGGAGGATTCCATGAGGGATTTCAACGTCTTACTGTGACTGGTAAGGGAGTTGTTTGCATCCTTGGAGTATCCTTTTTGCTTCAACAGTGTCTACCTTCTGTTGTATACTCTGTTAATGGCAGGAGACCACCAGACTGGCTTGCTTATTTGGGAGGTGAGCTTTGTGGTTCCATGTGGGATGTCAGGAATCATGCACAAGTGGATGTGCTCATACAGTACCTTAGTGCAAAATTCATCAGTAGAACTATCAGCTCCTGTTTCCATGGGTGTCACAAACATTGTCACTTCTGCCTTGAGTAGCGTGAAGTTGGCTTTGGAGAGGTATTTTATGGACAACTGTATCTACATTCCTTTCACATGTTCACTTTGATTAGCCTATGGTGGGATTACTGTGGTGAAACCTCAGTCTCATGTACTGCTGTGATGGCTTAGTGGTTAGTTTCTGTGACTATGATGTACAGGGTCCTGGGTTTATGACCTGCAAAGGTGGGTTATTTTGGTCTGGCCAGGACAGTGGTTAATGCATACAGACTAATTGTGGCAATTTAGGTTAGTCACACTCAATACAATTCAAATGCCCTACATTGGCAATCCTGCTGATGTCAATCACTAGGGAGTACACCTTTGGGGAAACAAGTACTCCAGCAAACCCTGTGGTGTGTGCTATAACAGTGTAATGCTGTAGTGTGATATAAAGCTCTGGTAGGGGTTCTAGTCCCATACATGGGAGTTGTGGATGCTTTTGTGTCTGTTCCTATGCCTGTGTAGAGAGCATTGCATGTTTGGCTAGTCACACTCACAAAAATTCATTGGCCCTACTTTGGCAATCCTGCTGATGTCACCTACCTAGAAATACACCTCTGGGGATGCTATAACCCAGTAATCTCCATAGTGTGTCCTGTAACTGTGTAGTGCTGTAGTGTGAAAAAGTAGATAGTTAGGTGTTCTAATCCCAGACCTGGCAACTGTGTGTGTGTGTGTGTGTGTGTGTGTGTGTGTGTGTGTGTGTGTGTGTGTTCATCCATCTGTCTCTGCCTCAGGAGAAAACAATGCTTTTTAAATTAGTCACACTCCATACAGTTCACATACCCAACTTTGCCAAGGCATTCAGGATTAGGCTGATGCTGTCACCCACCAGGAAATATATGTCTGGGAACCTTATAGCCCAGTAATCTCTATAGTGCATGCTATAACTGCGTAATGTTGTAGTGTGATGAACTGGTTTGGTAAGAATTCTATTCCGAGACATGGTAGGTGTGTGTGTGTTTCTCAGTAATATCCTGTGTGAAGGTGGCTGTCAGTGTCTAACAACTGGACTTGTTGAGGAGTGGGTTTTGTACTTTTACTATATGGTGGCCATATTGTATGTCACAATATTTCAATCAGCCAAGAGACTGGGTTGGCAAGCCATAACCCTACATTTATTTATTTTATTTATTGACATTTGTTAACCAGGTTAGTCCAACTGGGATTTTGTCCCATTTTCAGTAGAGACCCAAGGAGAAAAGCTCCAGAAAATACAATATATAATTACAGTACAAGAAAAACAAGTATTACAAACAATAATAGTAAGCAATAGAAATAAACAACTGCATGTGAAGATTATAATTAAAAAAGAGAAAATAAATTTAAAAATTTAATTTTTTTTTTTTTGGACAAAATTAAATTCTTTGTTGCTGAACAATGGGGGAGAGTCAAGAGTACATCTGATAAAAGGCCTGGTGAACAAAGTAAGCAACCCTAATATTACCCGGAATACAGTCTGAACCCATGTCTCATATAGAAACACACTTGCCTAGAAGACTGCTGCTACATTCCTAGTACCCTGCATATTGCTGACAGATAGTAAGCATGATATGATTGCAGTGGGTTGCAGAGGGCATGGCACCCTGTCCACCAGTACTATAGGCACATAATTGCAGACAATGCACCTTCACTATGTTCCCCACTGGATACCTGCAACATATGTGATGCCATCAAATTTGATCCACAAAGGAAATACAATGCCTTACACACATGCCCTGTATGGAAAGATGCCATTGACACCAGGGAATACCTGCATCATGCTATCATTGCAGGTGGCACCGGGCACCAGCACATTTGTAGGAGAAATGGGCAGGTATGGACCTCCCCTACACCCTTCCTGCACATCCCTAGCTATCTTGCCTACCGTCTTTCCCTCTTTGTGCCCTTTTTCACCACCTTCCTGCAATAAGTGTGTCTATGCCTGTTCGCGCAGGGGTAAGCAGGAGTAAGCACTTTTAAGCAGCAGGCGGGTTTCAGCCTGTTTGCGCAAGGGTTAGCATTTCCTACACAGGTTAAGTAATCTAGAAGCTAAATGAGTGTGAGAAACTGTAACTGGCTGTTAGCACTGCTTCCCAGTGCGCAAACACGCTAACTAGTATTTACATATGCTTACTACTGCTTATTTATGCTTATACCTGCTTACTAGTGCCTTATTCATTATGACACTGACACTTCACTCCAGTTCACATTTAATTGCTATTATGCAGGTTATACAGCAAACAGGTGTCAAAATATGTTCATATACAGATTTCCAATGGAAAATGGTATGTGCTGCAATGGGATTTAAACCGGGAATGTCTGTTCGTTAGGCGGATGTGCTAACCACTACACTATTGCTGTGCTGTTTCATTTGCATATATACAAATATACCCATGGATCCTAGTTCCCCAAACACCCACCCCAACACTTCACTGACACAGCAGTCATCCATTCTCCAGTTGGGAACACGGTGTATCCACACCACTACACACTGGCCATTCCCTACTCCTCTGGACCCATCCCATGGATTGACTCAATCCACATATCCTCAGACATCCCAACCTTTTAGTCCACAAACATTGGTGAAATGAGTGACCAATAGGACACTATTCCCAATTTTTGGGTTATCTCACCTGGGACACACATGTCTTTATTTCAAGATTAGACTCTATACTTCATTACTTCGTTACTCCAGTTAACAAGGCACTACAATAAATTAATAACTAAGACTATATGATAATGCACACGTTACACAAGAAAACTAATAATGTATGAGTTTGGCAAAATTATATTACAAATAAGACCGGTTTAGTGACTGGCACTGACGTAGCCAGCAAATTACAGGAATGATTCTACTATTTCATAGTGAGAAAGTCCTCACATTTTATTTTTTTGAGAACAGCACTAACATCAAACATGATACACACTTCTGAATTTTTGCATTTTCGTCCCTTCCCTCTATCTTCTCGTAACTCTAATACTATAGCACTGCAATATACAATGGAAACATAACAACAACTTATTTCACCTTGGAATATTATATCCCAGCAAAATCGTGTAAAATGTCGCAAAAAAAAAAAAAAAAAATATATATATATATATATATATATATATATATATATATATATATATATATATACACACATAGGGTCTATATCAGAACATCGAAGTTTTAAAACTTCAAATGTTCTAATATCGAACCGTTTTAATCGAACGCTAAAAATAGCGAAGCTTCAGAACACCAAATTCTTTCCTAGGGAAAGAATTCGGTTGGCCGGTTCTATGGCTTCGCCATTTTCAGCGATGTGGTGGAGATTTATGGGTCAGGTTCAGGTAATTGTGCAATTGTGTGGTTGTTAGGATTAGGGCACAGGTTAGGTGAGTTAGGGTTAGAGCGCGGGTTAGGTGAGTTAGGGTTAGGGCGCGGGTTAGGTGAATTAGGTTTAGGGGCAGGTTAAGTGAGTTAGGGTTAGGGCGCAGGTTAGGTGAGTGTGCGATAGTGACATACCTTAGGGTTAGGGTTTGGGTTAAGGTAAGTGGATAGATAGTAGTGTATGTATAGTTTAGTGTAGGGTTAGTTGTAGGATTATAAGTGCATGTGTGTGTATTGATGTTTTTTAGGTGTGCTTGTGTTGTGTGTATGTGTTTCAAAATAGCAAATCTTTTCCCAAGGAAATAATTTGCTGTTCTGAATGTTCAATATTATGTGGTTTAGATATTTTAGGTTTGATGAAATAGCGTTCGCTATTTTCATCTTTCGATAATGTATTATAAACGCTATATATATATATATATATATATATATATATATATATATATATATATAGATGACAAGCATTTCATGACAGTCTAAGTAAGGCCTGCACTGTTACAAAGGCCATGCATTTTGCATGATATTGAGTCAGGATATATAAGTCACAGTGTAGAGAAGAGGGTCACCATCATTTCTGTAATGAACTATAAATAAATGTTTATTTATTTAGCATCTGTTAACCGAGTATGCAGACTGTTCCAATGAGTCAGGACTCCATTCAGTCATGACTTGAGCCTTAGAAGCCAAACAACACAACTAAACATACACGAGAATCATACCTCTCAATCTCTTAATGTAAGAAGTCTAGCCAAAGCCAAATATAGTTGGGGGGGCAAAGATTGGGACATACTGGGATCAATTCAATAGCTCTGGTTGAGAGATGCTCAGTAAATTGATCACTGGGGCGGTGTAAGCCGACACACCTTGGCTAGGCTTATAAATGCCCTTGGGCAGATAGCCTAGTACCTACCTATGAACCTATGAACCTATTACATTTATGATTATGCACAACCTATTATTCTATCTACTGTCAAGGTTTGTAGGGGCACTTTCATGTTATTTATGTCTGCAAAAGGAATGAATGTGGTACAGGGAATGTACTTCTACATATAGATGTATGTATGCGTGTATGCATATATATTTATAACAAACTCGCTGACCTCCACGAGGCAGTCCAATTAGAACCAGGCCATTCAACCCTGACACGCCTAGATCCATAATTTCATACCCATGGTTCCTCCACCCCACCTGAGTTCCACATACATGCAAACCATCCATTCTCCAGTTGCTATCCCAGCCATAATACACCTCCACACAGTGCCCTCTCCCCAGTGTTAGGGACCCTACACATATGTCGTCTCAACCCATGTATTATCTGGCTCTCCCTACCTTTTAGTCCTTGAACATACCTGCCCTGGTTTGTGTAATGGTCTGATATCCAAACAACCTGCAATTTTTGGGTAGTCCCACGAGGGACTATCCTGTAATTGTTTGTAAAGTAGACTTAGCAGATTGACAATGTTACTCCCACTGGTAGTTTCCTGCCTGTGGTTTGAGTAGCAGTGATTTGCTCACCCCTGCCCAGCTTGATATGACATAAGATGACAGCACTAAATAATACAGGAGTTGCTGTTGTTTTCCTTCTCATTCTTTTTGTATGCTTTATTGTCACGACGTTCAGTCTTCATAGATATATATATATATATGTGTGTGTATTATATCTGTACATACACATGCACATACATCTACATAATTATATACATTTCCTATGCTGTTGTATGACTGTGCTGGATGATATGTTTGTGATAACATCAGATTTATGCATGTCGGCCATGTCTTAGTGGTAAATCACATTGGCTGTGGTGTGCAGAGTCCTGGGTTTGAACTTTGCAGAGACCATTTATTTTGTTGCTGGGCAGAACACGGGCCATTGGATACAGAGTGGTTAAAGCACTTTTAAGCAGTTGTGAGTGGGTGTGTGCAGGTTTGCGCGACAGTAAGCAGTGCTAACTTCTGATTACAGTTTCTTAAATTCAGTTAGCTTCTACTATGCTTAATGTGTGTAGGCACTGCTTACACCCACGCAAACGCACTTAAACATGCTTACTAATACTTATATATGTTTACTACTGCTTATTTGTGCTTACACCTGCTTACTAGTGCCTTATTCATTATGACACTACCACTTTAATTAAATTAAATTAATTAAACATTTAATGCAGTACTCCAGTTCACATTTACATGTTATTATGTAGGTTATACAGCAAAAAGATGTAAAAATATGTTCATATACACATTCTGCATGGAAAATGATACATGCTGCAGTGGGATTTGAACTGTAAATGCCTGCTCATTAGGCGGATGCTCTAACCACTGCACTATTGACATGAACGTTGATTCTGCATGCTTTTTTCTATTTGGATGATTTTGACGTGTAAACTACACTAAGCAAAGGACAGTGACATGCAAACATGCTGCGCTTCGCTTACACTTTAAATAATGAAATACAAATGTAAAACAGGGACACAGGGAATTTAAACGTAATAGTTCTAGGGATGGGGGCTCAACATTCAACTACGTGCTTGTGTGTTTACTACTTTGATTTTATTTCAGTGTTCGTGAACACTCTTGTATGCTTTGCATACATTTCAGTATCCATGGACACTGAATTAATTGCTTACTATTAGAGGCAGGCTCTAATAGTAAGCATTGTGGGTTGTGCAACTATGGGGGCCTGTTTAAGCCTATGTGCCATGCTTAAACATGCCCCCTGCACTCGCACACATTTCCTGTGCACGTAGAGGGTGCAGCAGTGCATCCTCATAAATATTCATATGGTGTGGCTGCACCACCATCTCTAAGGAGGACGCTCGATGCAAGGCTAAAACCGTCCTTGCACCGAGCTTCATGAATCCTGGGGATAGTATGTAGTTTGTGTAGCTTTCTCATTCTCACTGGTTTCTGAGCGTAGCAGATGTCAGTTCACTGACCATGATTAACTATGATTAAGGAACCTGATAATCAGGCATATTCCAGTCTGTTTCACCTTCTCACTAGATGTGTGGTCTTCAGTTAAGAGTTAATCTGTAATTTCTGAAGGTATACATAATAAGTGCCATTTATTTCAGCTGGTACAATACCATAGTCCGGAACTGATCAAATTTATTAAAGAAGATGCTGACTCAGATAATTATGTGAACATTTTTCCAGTATTTTTCACAGCAGATGACATCTGTAAAAGTACAGGCCTGATCTAAGATTTGGAAGAAGTGATTCATACTCTTACCATTAAATGCTTTCCCAAATGTAGTGAACATCTGAACATCAATATTTCATGAAGAATGCTTTTTCTTCCCCACAAATACAGGGAACAAATGCCAAAGCCTCTTCAAATGCCAGAAGAAAAACTAACAGTGACACTCAGAGGCCTATACTGACATGATCTTTATAAACTATATAATATATTATTCTAAACACTGTTCTGTCTTCGTTGTCACACAGGTTATGATGTACAAAAAACTGTTTCTTCACAATATATTAGTACAAGTTGTGCTTGTTTTCTATTAATTAGCCATCATGATGTAGCACATAGAATGGAGTGTCATATGATTCTATGAGGGATTCCTTAAAACATTAGGAAGCAAAAAAGAAATCCCTTAATGGATTTCTAAAATAATTTATAACCTTGATAGATGGCATTATGGGCTTTAGTTCTTTAATTTAGTTCCATGTTTCTTGATAATAGTCCTTGCCTTCATAAACTGAAAATGGTCATAGTTCCATGTTTCTTGATAATAGTCCTTGCCTTCATAAACTGAAAATGGTCATATCTATGTCTTGTTCAACATTTTCAACATATCCTGCCAGAGTTATTTATTTAATTTATATTTGCTTCACTCCCCTCTGACCTATAAGCCCCCTAACTTTGCTTAGCTTAGCATAGAAATACTTGCAACTACTCCCACAAGAATCTAGGAAAGCTCTAGTACTGCAAATAATAATGCACAAAGTAAAATACTGTCCACCATTATTTGCTCTAAAACTCTGCACAGAACATCCAAATTCTGAAAGTGACTGTGTAGAAGATCTGCAGATTTATAACCTTGACTGGGCCAAGAGAACATCACTCTAGAAAAATCTAAGTGGTTACCAGTAACTGTTAGGGCCACTATTTTCCTCAACTGTTTGAATTTTAAACTAATTCACTGCTCATGCCCGCCTTTAGCACATACAATTTAACACAGGCAGACAGGCTATTACCTAAGTTCCTTTTCAGACAATGCAATCTGTTTGTCAAGACTCCATTTGAATAAAGCAATAGGTGAAAATGACTTTTCAAAACTTGCATCTGCAGCATGGCACTTGCCTCAAGATATCTGAAAATAACAGGAATCAAATATTTTCAAAAAGGAGTTGCTTCAGTTTCTTTGTAATGAATATAAGTGTCAATGTTTTCACATTTGGCTAAATCAACTCTGTAGCAATTATCTGTGCATAGCCAAACAGTGTTATTTCTAAAGTGCTCGTTACTGCTAGTACAGCTGTTTCGATACGTGTGCTTATGTAAACAGTGATTTATATTCATTCCTAAATCTCTTCTAGCGCTTTCTCCCTATATATACCTGTATGTTGCTCTCTTTAAACTGTAAACTATCATTGTCATCACTACTGAAATTGCATCTGCCACATATCACTACGTTGTTCTTCTGCAAATGAACTGTCACACTCTTTGAACTCTACAGGTAACAAAGAATTGTCACCAACTGTTGAAACGTGTGAGTGTCTATGTGCTGAGGATCATGGTCAAAAATGGGCTTTTTACCAACCAACTTGCCCAGTCAAGAAGGTCAGTAAACTGATAAATAAATAAAAAAGTGGGGTCTTGATGGTGTCTTAGCTTGTAAGTGATGCTTGGAAGCAGATCATAATCTTCAGATCAAAGGGACTTGTATCCCTATTTTTTATTAATGTGCTTTATTATTAATCCTTCCAGTTATTCTTAAAAGGAGAGGTAATATACCAAGAATATTTAATACAGGAATGTCACATTTGCTTTATAACAACAACTGTATGTGCAAGAATACTGCATTGCAAGAAACATTGCATACTATCAAATTGTCAGTACTTTGACAGATTTTCTGTCATGCTATTTTCTGTACATAGACCCATAGTAGTTTTGCTGTACTTGCTCACAGTGCATTCTTTAAACATCACTTTTAGGAATATTCTCGTGTTTTGCCTTAAGTATATTGTCTGGAAATCAGAAATGATTTTCACAATGTGAACTGCACACCTGTAATGATATTGTGCTGATTTATTCATACAAGGGACTCAGAGGTGAATATTTGTACAAAGTGATTGAGTCCACAGACTAGCCTGACACTTCAAACTTTATGTGTGCACATAAATGTGAATCTTATGTATGAAGGAGATAGTAAAATATTCTGGAAACTAAATGATTGAAAGATGCACAAAAGAATCAGAAAGCAGAATGTGTCACATAATGACATAAACGGTAGTCAGAGAGATCAGCAACTCACAAAAATAGTTTTTGCATTTTTCTTTTCTTTGCTTTTTTACTGGGTTTATCTGACTGAGTTTCGTGGAAAAAAAATCATTTTCACTGCAGGCCTGAGGAGAAAAGTTCCAAAATATTACAAACAGTTTTAGACAGACGTTCAGTAATATATGTGAACAGACATTAAGTGATATGCATTAATTAAGCATACATTTGATAATTAGAGCATATTCATGTGAAATAAATGAAACTATCTCATTATAAAATATATGTATGCATTTAGTAGATGCTGAGCATTGAGCATTTGAAGAGCTGTATTACTGACTTTGTCAAATAGATAATATATCTTGTGACTAATGATTAGAAATTCAGAGAAATGGAAGTGAAGGAAGGAACTCAGTGGAGCAGAAAATATTAATACTGTAGCTGAGGAGTGGAGGATTAACAGGTTCAGAGATGGTTATGTATGGTTATCATAAGGTTTGCATTACAAGTAAATACGAGTAGCAAGCAATGTCACACAATTATATATATGGCTGGGAGATGGTAGTAAAACTATTCAAGTATTGGTGAAGATTGCTTGTGAGGCATAGGATTTTGAATGAAGAGAACTGGACTGATGATATGGCAAGCTGAAGTTAAGAGTGGCATTTATCCTGGAGATGTACTAAAGCAGATCCACTGATTTCATAGTTAAAGTTTTAATAGTGTTTTAAATGAGTTTACAGTCTGAATGAATTTCAGTGCTATTGGAATATGGTTCTATAGTTTGCTACATTGTTTGATTATAGTCACCTTCAGTATTAGATGATTTGATTATAGTGAGTAGTGATTTTTCGCTAGAGTGTACAGTTTGGGGAATAGTATTGTATTAAGTTGTTAAGGGCTGATCGCTTTTCTGTTTTATAGAGAAGTCTGTCCCCGGGATTCAGTAAGGTTCTGTGCAGGAATAGCTTATTCCTGCATGGAAACGTCCATTTAAGAGCAGCACGACAGCATGCCATGCATCGTAATGAAGGGGTGCAGCCTCTGCTCCTAAACGGACATGGAGGGTAGAAGAGTGCCGGGGGTGTGTTTGAGAGCAGAGTTCTCTCAGTACACATGCCCCTGCACTCAGGAAGTGCCACCTGGCAATAATAATGAGCGAGAACACTCATAGGAGGTTGGATACCTCCCAGCTGTACAAATCATCGCATAATGTCCATATGTCATGGCCATACAGCACCCCAATTGTCTTGGCAAATCACTGGGATGATCTCAGGATTGAAGTCGATAAATAATGCATACATTTCAGTGTCTGACTTCAAATCCATGATAAAATGTACATTAAAACAAATCCTGTTACCCTAGCAACTGTCCCAAGTTTATAAAAGCAATAATGAAAATATGTCCATAGTTGTACCACAATTTGTCAAGCTTTGTCCAGATAGTGTGCCTGAAGAGGTTGAAAGGTATGGGGGTTGCTAGGATGTCTGTCAAATGTGCAGATGCATGCAGGAATCCACAGCAATAAGTGAAACTTGTCCCTTCCAAGAGAAAATAGCAGTAGAAAATTTGTTTTTATCAAACATATTAAATGTAACCGTAGGTGTGTGGGTTTGCCCATTGCTTAGCTATGCATACTGTAGCTTAAATGGCACAAGAAGATAAATAGCAAGATACATACAATGGAAGCAGTACTGCAATAGTGTAGTGGTCAGAGTGTTTGCTTTGTAAGCAGGCATTCCTGGTTCAATTCTCACTGTAGTAAATTCTATTTTCCATGTGAAATCATTTTATGAACATTTTTATTGCCGTATAACCAACTAAATAACATATATTTATGAACTGGAGTACTGCATTAAATGCAGATATGAGGTGTCATTGTAATAATTTGGTAAAATCCACAGATAAACACAAGTGCCCCATACAGTATATGTACACATGAATCAGGGATACGAATTGAAGATATAATGTGTAATGAATGATAAATGCATAGAGTGTCCAAATCCACCACTTTCCCAAGAGCCATGTTACATTTCTGTCTAAATTAGTGCAGGGGTAAGTGGGAGTAAGCACTTTTAAGCAGTAGTAAGTGGGTTTAAGCCCATTTGCACGGGGGTAAGCAATGCGTACACAGGTTAAGCAATACTGAAGCTAACTCCCTGTAAGCATATTAAACCAGAAGTTAGCATTGCTTACCATCATGCAAACCCTCGCAAATCCGCTTACAACTGCTTAAAAGTGTCTTAATCACTCTGTACCCAACAGCTACTGTTCTGCCCAGCAACAAAATAAATAGCCATTACAGATCTTGAACCCAGAACCCTGTACACTATAGTCACAGTAGTTAACCGTAAACCATCACAACAGTACATGAGATTGAGGTATCCCCAAACAGATCCTCACTATAGCAAAATCAAAATTTACATGTGAAAGGAATCTATATACAGTTTTATGTTGTATAACCTACTATATGACAATGTGAACTGGAGTACTGCATTAAGTCCAGATGTGAGGTGTCATTGTAATAAAGTGTTGAAATCCCCCAATAAAAACAAGGACCCAATACATTGTACATACACATGAATCATGGATACCAAACAATATATAAAATGTAATGAATGATAAATCAATGCCAAACAGCAAATAATGTGCAAATTTAAAATTAAGCAATGCTAAGCATTGCACACCCCTGCTTACTAGGTGTAAGCAATGTGTAGGCCAGCTAAATCAGTTTGCCCATTGGTATACCCCTTTAAGCAATGCCAACCTTAGGTATGCAGGTTTGCCCATAGCTTAGCATTTTCAAAACTGTCCAATCATGGCAAAGTGTGGGAAATCGGCCCTATTTAAACCCCACAGGCTGGAATACATCTCATAACTGGTTGCAGCTTCCTCCTGTAGGCACTATGGCCAGTGTGGGTGAAGGATCGTGCTTCCGGGCGCAGCGCTGGGGCATCCAGGAGTCCAAAGTCATGGCAGGACTCCTTGTTAAGACCATGACCAGAGACTGCTGCAGGGCCAGTACCAGGGTTTCCAATATAAAGCAGAAGTCTGGGACCGCCTTCCCCGTGACCTCACCAGTGCCACTGGCATCCCTCGAACTGGTGAGCAGGTCAGGCATCACTATGCCGACCTGAAACGGAAAAAGAGGGAGCTCTTGGATCAGTGGATCCAAGAGGCTAGGCAGATGGGTGATGTCCCAGCCATGTGTAAGTATCATTCTACTACCTGTTTAATAATTGCCAGCTCATGTATATTATGGATAGGTATGGCTAAATATTCCTTTTATGTCTTTGACAGTGGCAGACGAGCGGGCTGTGAATCGGGAAGCCCATGCTGTAGGCTGCAGAGGCTGTGATGCAAGGCAGGTTAGTAATAATCTTGCATGTACTGTCATAAGAAATAAATCTAAAAGCAGTAGAAAGTTAATTGCCAGTATAAAACCTGTATTGTGTATGGCATGTACTGAATAAACCAGATAATATGGCAGGAAGAGTCTCATATAGGTTGTATGTAAATAAAAGGTTAACAGCCTGGCAATAAAGGTTTAACTCCTGGACTGATTGTGTCTACTCTGGGATCATATAGTAAGGTAGTGTTGCAATCTTTTAATAGTACTGTTGTATTAAGCACTGTTACCCACACTGTGCTACATAAATAAAATGTGTAGGAATGTCTGTATATGACTGTTGTAATCACAAGGTCATATTGTACAACTGAGAGAGACTTAGAGAGAAAATAGCAAAAAGATAGACAACATAATCCAACTAGCACACTCAACTGAGATGTAAAGTGTTGTATTTTTAGCACACACAGCCATGGTTCGAATCCTGGGAGTGGTAGTAAGCTGTATGCAGAATCATAACCCACAACTGTACAGATATTGTCAGAAAGTCCAGATAATTGGTGTAAGTCCCTTGCGTATCACCTTGTCCCCCAGGAAAATCACTGGGATGATCCCAGAAGTTTAGGCAGCAAATAATGACATACAACTGATTGTCAGACATCATAACTGTCAGAATATCTATAAGAACAAACCTGTCACTCTAGCAACTCACCAAAGTGTTATGTGAGTAATAAGCAAAGTATGTCCCAACTCCACCCCCATGTTGTGAAGCTATGACCAGAGTGTGTGCAGTAACAGAGTGAGATGTATGTGCATAATAATAAGGAATCTGGTAATATGTGTAGCAACATTTAGGTCATGTAAATAAACATTCCTCCCACAGGT
>NC_056731.1:180450040-180455040 GCF_019279795.1 Protopterus annectens | reverse complement strand
TGCTGCAATTGATTCAAAGCAGCTCAATCCATTTAGTGGAAAGAGACTGAGATAGAGAGAGAAAGAAATCAATAATAGAAAAAAAAAACAAATACAATAAACAAAACACACACACACATCCATCCAGCCATCCACACAGCAAACTGTATCCAGAAGAGACATCATCCTCACAACAGGTATGTGAAGCATATATGGATGTAACTGAATGTAGTACTTGGTCCATAATAATGGGATAGATGATGTGGAATGATTTATATGTGCCATCAGGTGTTGTTGTTGAAATGATGTCCAGCTGAACAACTGCTATGGACAATAGTGTCTGCCCCTGTGGGCAGTGGGCCATACCTGTCAACTGTGCAGATCAGCACTGACTGACAAGATGTAAGCCATCATAGTGTGTGTTGTGTAATGCAAGACATGCATATTAGTGTGGCCAATTGCTGGTGGTGGAAGTAATGCCGTTATGATGGACACGTGGGTTCCAGAGCCCACCACTTGCAGGACAGTCATGTTAACATATAATGTCGAATGCACAAATGTTATAAGTGTGTAATAAGCTTACCTGCAATCTGTCCCTATATATACCCCCCTAATGTTAGACTGTGTCCACATGTGACACCTGTCTGTGTTGTAGCAAGGCAGAAGAGTGCAGCTGTGCAGGAAGGAGAGTTAGAGAGTGTGGACCTGATGTCTGAATGCACCCCATATATATATATATATATATATATATATATATATATATATATATATATATATCTATATATATATATATATATATATATATATATATATATGTATATGTGTGTGTGTGTGTGTGTGTGTGTGTGTGTGTGTGTGTATGTATATATATATATATACATACATGTATGTCTACAGATATACAGACACCTATATACATTTATACGTATATATATATATATATATATATATATATATATATATATATGTATATATATATATATATATATATATATATATATATATATATATATATATATATATATATATATGTATATGTATATATATATATATATATATATATATGTGTGTGTGTGTGTGTGTGTGTATTTCTACATATATACAAACACACACACACATATGTATATAAATTCATGTCCCCTACTTTTGAATGACAATGCTGCATATGTGTGAGGGAACATCACACATATCAATACACACACACATATATATATATATATATATATATATATATATATATATATATATATATATACAGCAGTAAGTGTGTGCAAAATGGACAATTATGTCAGGTGTGAACCTCATGTTGGGAACACATTGCCCTTGTTTGTGAAGGTGGGATTGGTAATTTGGGGAAGGATAGCAGGTATATTTGTGGGGGTAGCTTGGGTTGGAAGATAGAGAAGACAGCCTACAGGAGTGGTATATGACACACATGTGGTGGGTAAACACCCTGGATGGGGAGTGTCGTCTGCGATGTGGAAGCCCAGGAGCCTCCATATGGAAACAATGGGACCATGGTCCCCACCTATTTGCAGTCACAACATTGTGTTCACATCCCTGAAGGTGCCTGGGCTGGGGGCTGAGCAGGAGGAGCATGCAGACCCTGTGAGTGTGTACTGAGGGCCTCAAGGTGCTGTAGCACATCCCCCAAGTCTCTGTGGAGGTCTCTATGTACCAGACCCTGGACCTGACTTTGGGTGACAGAATCCTGTCTCTGTGTGCTCCCGGGGGGGTGAATACCATCCCCTGAGATGGTTCCACCTGAAGGTAGTGCAGGACCAGTAGATGAGGAGGCCCCAGGGTGGGTACCACATGTGATGTGGCCTGGTAACATGGCCAGATGAGGTGGGAGAGGTGGTTCTGCTGGCAACTGTTCCCCAAACATGCTATTGTGTCACTGTTATAGAACATATGTGGGTAGTATTAGTCCACACATTCCTGGATCATGTGCAACAACATGCATAGATACCCCCATTAACACAAAACAACAGATGTGCAGCAGTCACATAGCAAACAGAACACATGCATATATGGAACCGTAGTGGCCCTTACAATGCCATGCAGGTGACATTGTCCATAACAGGCCACCAATGATAGTGTCCCCAGAGGGAACATGACTACAAACACATAGCACAAAGTGTTGTATTATATATGTCCCAACGGTAGGTATTCTGTAGATATACCTGTTGAGTTGTGTGATCAGATTGCTGTTGCAGATATGGTGGGGGGGAGACAGAGATGTGTATTAACAATTATGATAGCCTTGCAGTATGAGGTCCTCAGACCTATTTCCATCTTTATGTCTTTCAGGCAATATGTCGAGGGAGAGCTTACCCATTTATACAGCGGAGGAGAATGCTGTCATCATTTCACACCTGGTGCAGCACTACCACATGTTGTTTGGCCGAGCAGCCCATGATCTGCAGGAGTGGACCGCCCTGTGGAATGATCTTGTCCACAGGGTAAATGATGTTGACTGCAGTTATGAGCAGGTCCGACATCGATGCAGCGATCTACTTCGCCACGCCCATCGGTGTGCTGCTGCAGTCAGGGGGACCAGCTTGCAACAGTGGGGGTGGGGTCATGCCATTCAGCTGCCCCTGACACATGTTGAGGAGCTCCTTGCCAGCCTCAGGGCACCTGCCTGCCCGCACACACAACACCTGGCAGAAAGCATAGTGGAGGTGGGTGCTACCCACACAATGGCAGAGGAGCATGCAGGTAAGGCCACAGGGCACATCAGTAGACCATTGTTATGTATCCATCTGCAGCTATACAGTTAGATCATGCATATGTGACATAAAAAATATATATAGCCTGTTGCTGTGTAGTAGTAATAAACAGATGTACATAATCTGTAGTATTGTGGGCTTGTACTGTTGATGTACTGTAATGCTGCACCCACCCTGTACCAATGCCAGAGCTGTGGCTACTGACATCACATCTCTCACACACTTATGTAGGTCCCTCTGGTATACCTCCAGGGCAGTAGCCTGTAGCTGGTGAGTATGGTGTTTGTTCAGATTTGCCAATACACCAGTCATGTTATGGCCATGGCATATTCCATGCATACATTTAACACACCTATCCATAATGCATGCTGTACATGTTCACATATTGTTGCAGTTAATTGCACTGAATCACAGTGGTCACCATGATGGTATATCTGAAGGGTATGTCAGACTCCTGCAATACAACTAACATTCTGTCATTCCACAATGTGTGCACAGAGATGAACATAATGGTGGGATGAATGGCCTACAGTAGGGACATGTGTGAAACATCACCCTTATACAGTGCTACAACAGTGTATATACCAGTATTACATTGGCAACTGTTACAGATCTACACTACGGCATATCACAATACTGCAGTCCACAACTCTTACAACATGCAATGTGGTCCTAAAATGAGCAATGAGTATGTAATATGGAATCGTATGTTAGGACAGCAAATAAGGGGAATACATACCTCAACAAACACTGGAGGCATATGTGTGCACACACTCCAGATAAAATATAGTGGAAGCAGCTGTTGAAGTACTGACAGCATGCATTCTTCATGAGACTGGACCTTCCAGCAAGTACATGTCCCCAATGTCACACCAAGAAATGGTCTGCTGTCCAAGATGTTTGGCCATCAAATGTGCCCACTTACCTGCAACAGAGGCAGCCATGGCTTACACACATCTTACATGCCATGGCATGACCCCATACCCAATGGGTAGCACCCAGGAGTTGGACATGTAGCCATACCTCACCATTGCATATACCATAGCAAACAGTGCAGTCACGTATGTGGCGAGGATGTATGGAACAGGGTTAATGTAGAAAATAAACAGATGGCCATCCAAGACAGATGATGTCACATGTAGTAAACTGGTCATGCAGGCTGCCTAATAACATGCCACAACACTGAGGGGGTTGCAGGAATGTCTAGCAAGTACTAGCTGTGCAGTACCCATGTCAGCAATTGCCTGGACTCTGCATACGTGTGGCCCATGGGTTAGGGTAATCAGATGGGACAGTTGTACCACAGGAAATATCAGCCAGGCCTGTATACAGGTAGCATATGCATAACAGAAAAGGTCCACAAAAGGCATGCATTGTAATGTGTATTGGTGTACCAAGACCACATTGGAAACCTACAGACAGTATCAAGTAAGATACATGTGCTGCTCAACAAACAGCTCACCCCACCTCAGGCCCACCATCCCCATCTGTACCTTGCTGGTGCCAGTGTACACCTGTATGTTTGCCATTCATTAGCTGGGACTAGGCTGGTACACATCATGTTCAGTGCTTGGGACACTGCAAAATGACACACATGTGTAGGCCATAGTTGTCAAGCATCTGCAAAAAGGCTGAGGGTGGGGAGGTGATGTTATCATGACACAACAGTGCACTACAGCAGGGATACAAAGGATGGTATGAATGGCTGTATCTGCACACAGTCAGGGTCAGGAACTGTAGCAGACATAACCCTGACTCCACAGCAATAGTGACGGCAGTGTGTGAACTCCAAGGGATGTGCACATGAGTTGACCTTCCAATCATGCAGAGTTAGGAGACATGTATAGGGAACACTGACCAAACACTGGCAAATGCAGATGGCCCATGCTAGTATACCCCTGCCAGAAATAGTGACTGCTGTAGTACACATAACAGTAGGTGCAACAAACCATCATGATAAGGGCGTGCACACATATGCACCCACAAAGTGTATGCATCTCAATCAGCATCTGCACAACTAATACATTTGTTTGACATTGCATTTGGTTGTACAGGTCATATGTCACATATCAGGTTCATGTAATATTAACATATGCACTAATGTGGTCCCATGGCATATCAAGGAAGAGGGCATCATATCAATAAGGGTGTGTATACTCCCCATAGCCACGGTAAGGTTTGAAGGTTGTCAGTGTAATTGTATGGTATTGGCGATTACATGCACCACTGATGATGAGATCTGTAAATCAGACATCAGGCATTCACAAATGACATCTGTCCAGATAT
>NC_056731.1:180352540-180445040 GCF_019279795.1 Protopterus annectens | reverse complement strand
GGTAATCTGTGAGTAACACAAGACACATAAGACCCCAAACACTGGCCAGTCTGCAGATAACCTTACAGGTGGGAGTGTTCTCAATCACATAACACTGTCATGACAGGTATTAAATCATGTAGACCAGCCATATCCACACAAACCCTGTTAAACCAACATTACTCCAAATGCAGAAGAGCAAAACTTACATTCTGTAGTCATGTCTGGAACATCCCCCTCCTGTTTGTTGGCCTGTCTCCACAGTGTATGTTGTTAGAGGTATATCCCACTACCATCTGTGATGCTGTTTGCCAAACACTGACATGATGTTCTGCTCACAGTGAATGAAAAGGGCCAACACCCACATGATGTTCCTAGTTATAGAAGTGTGTTTCCATACAATTGGCTATGGGAATGTTACCACAGCTGTTCCACATGCAACCAGCTAGTGGGGGACTGCAATTCATGCACAGGCCATCAGCTGATCATGAGCATCACTTACAAAACACAAGCTGCTGCCTAAGCAAAGCAGGTGTACTTCTCCACATCCACCAGAGAGGGAGTGAGAGAGACAGACAGAGACAAAGTAAGACAGGGAGGGGGTAGGAGAATAAAAGCTAAACATGTTTGCGTCACACACTTACCAGTATGGGTTTTCAAACTCCTGCCTGACTATGTATTGCTATTACATGTCTCTGCAGTTATTGCATGTACCACAGAGCTTACATGTTGGGGAGCTGTCCAAAGATATATTTGACGGTGAGTGACATCAGCAACAGTTATAAAGGAGGGATAAGGTAGGTGTAGTACTTGTGCCTGTCCACAAGAACAGGTGTCAAGGATGACACAGCCACACTCTCTCAGGGACTCAGACACATTATCACAGTTGGCAGGGTCAGGATTAGACTTCCTAACTAACTAGTTTGCCACACTATAGTAATACACATGTATCACATGCATCACAGAGGTTATCAGGCTGATATATGGGCAAAGGGTGTGTCAAGGTGTCTGACATCAGAAGACATGCTTCAGTAGGTCAATGGGAGGTGTAGTGATTGTGAATGTTGCCCAAATCATTATACTCCACACACACACACACACACACACACACACACACACACACACACACACACACACACACACACACACAGGTCTGCCAGTACTGACATGCATGGGTGCATTGCTTCACAGGTGTGTAGTGATTGACTGTGCCAGAAGGCTGTACAAGGCTAGGTAAAGGGTATACCTTGGCATCAGGCCACATGACAATGGTTTGCAGTGTGGTTCAGGGGTGTAGTCTATGGATTGGCCCACACAGGTGGGTATTGTATTCACCTTCCACTCATCTGGGTTACAACTATGGGTGGTCAGGGCTGTGCAATGATTGCCATGTATGTGTTCTATATTCCATAACATGGACGGTGTCTGGGATGTGCACACATCCCACATGCATGTTCTGTGACATGTGGAAGTGTACCTGGGGTGTCTGGGGCATGTTGTGTAGACAGATTGTTATCATCAGATGTGCCATTTCTGACCTCATGTGGTGAGAACTGGCAATGAAAACCAGGTTGACCTGGCACCTATATTGGCAGCACGATACAGTTATTAACTGGGTCAGTGGCATCTGTCCATACAGGGCATGTGTATAAGGCATGGTATTTCCTTTGTGGGTTACATTTGCTGACTACAGTTGTTGCAGGTGTCCAGTGGGGAACATAGCAAAGAACCAATGTATGCAGTGATTTGCCTATTGTAGGGATGGGACAGGGTGCCATGTCCTCTGTAGTCCACTACAATCACACCATGATTACTATCTGTGGGCAATATGCAGGGAACTACCACCATGGTTGTTGTTGCCAAGCCAAGTGTGTTTGTGTATGAGACATGTGTGGAGAGTGTTCTCTGGGTAATACAAGGGTTTCCTATATTGTTCCCCAATCCATGACGTCACATGTAGGGGTATGGATTGTCTACCCCAGCCTCTCTGCTGTTTGACATCTGTTGTCCTTGTAAGGTGGACATTGTAACATATAATAGGCCCACCATATAAGATATTTGCAAAACCCACTACACAATGAGTCCTGTTATTACACACTCACAGTTTCCTCCACACAGGATACTAATGGCAAAAACACACACACACAGTCTCACAGGTGCCATGTCTGGGATTAGAACTCCTACCTAACTAGCACATTACACTACAGCATTACACAGTTATAGCACATGCCATGGAGCTTACTGGGATTCTTTTTCCCCAAAGAGGCATTTCAAAGTGAATGACATCAGCAGCCTTGCCAAAGTAGTGCAATGGAAGCTGCAGTGACTGTGAATGGCCTCAAAAGCATTGATCCTTACAAAGACAAACAAACACACACACAAAATTTGACAGTTGCCATGTCTGGGATTAGAACTCCTACCTAAGTAGTACATCACACTACAGCATTACGCAGTTATAGCACGCACCACAGAACTTACTGGGCTACTCTTTCCCCAAAGGTGTATTTCAAAGTGAATGGCATCAGCAGCCTTGCCAAAGTAGGGGAATGGAAGTTGTAGTGACTGTGAATGGCCTCAAAAGCATTGATCCCTACACAGACAAACAAACACACACACAAAGTTTTACAGTTGCCATGTCTGGGATTAGAACTCCAACCTAACTAGTACATCACACTACAGCATTGCACAGTTATAGCACATGCCACGGACCTTACTGGGTTACTCTTTCCCTAAAGGTGTATTTCAAAGTGAATGACATCAGCAGGCTTGCCAAAGCAGGGCAATGGAAGTTGTAGTGACTGTGAATGGCCTCAAAAGCATTGATCCCTATACAGACAAACGAACACACACAAAAGGTTTTACAGTTGCCATGTCTGGGATTAGAACTCCGACCTAACAAGTACATCACACTACAGCATTACACAGTTATAGCACATGCCACAGAGCCTACTGGGCTACTTTTTCTCCAAAGGTGTATTTCAAAGTGAATGACATCAGCAGGCTTGCCAAAGTAGGGCAATGGAAGTTGTAGTGACTGTGAATGGCCTCAAGAAAATTGATCCCTACACAACAAACAAACACACACAAAGTTTTACAGTTGCCATGTCTGGAATTAGAACTCCTACCTAACTAGTACATCACACTACAGCATTGCACAGTTATAGCACATGCCATGGAGTTTACTTGGCTTTGCCTTCCCCAAAGGTGTATTTCAAAGTGAATGACATCAGCAGGCTTGCCAAAGTAATGCAATGGAAGTTGTACTGACTGTGAATGGCCTCAAAAGCATTGATCCCTACACAGACAATCAAACACACAAAGTTTTACAGTTGCCAAGTCTGGGATTAGAATTCCTACCTAACTAGTACATTACACTACAGAATTACACAGTTATAGCATGCACCACAGAGCTTACTGGGCTACTCCTTCCCCCAAAGATGTATGTCAAACTGAATTATATCAGCAGGCTTGCCAAAGTAGGGCAGTGGAAGTTGTAGTGACTGTGAATGGCCTCGAAATGCATTGCTCCCTACAGAGACAATCAAACACACACACACAAGTTTTATAGTTACCATGTCCAGGATTAGAACTCCTACCTAACTAGTACATCACACTTCAGCATTACACAGTTATAGCACGTGTGATGGAGCTTACTGGGCTACTCTTTCCTCAAAGGTGTATTTCAAAGTGAATGACATTAGCAAACTTGCTAAAGTAGGGCAATGGAAGTTGTAGTGACTGAGAATGGCCTCAAAAGTATTGATCCCTAAACAGACACACACACAAAGCTTTACATTTGCCATGTCAGGGATTAGAACTCCTACCTAGCTAGTACATCACACTACAGTATTACGCAGTTATAAACACATGCCACAGAGCTTACTGGACTACTCTTTTCCAAAAGGTGTATTTCAAAGTGAATGACATCAGCAGCCCTGCCAAATTAGGTCAGCGGATATTGCAGTGAGTGTGAATGGCCTCAAAAGCATTGACCCCCTACACAGACAAATGCACACAAAGTTTTACAGTTGCCATGTCTGGGAACAGAACCCCTACCAAGCTAGTACATCACACTACATCATTATGCAGTTATATGATGCACCACAGAGCTTAAGGGGTTACTTCTTCCCCAAAGGTGTATTTCAAGGTGAATGACATCAGCAGGCTTGCCAAAGTAATGCAATGGGGAGTGTAGTGACTGTGAATGGCCACAAAAGCATTGATCCCTACACACACACACAGACCCACAGACACACACACACACACACACACACACACACACACACACACACACACACACACACACACACACACACACACACATTTGCTATGTCTGGGATTATAATTCCTACATAACTAGTGCATCACACTAAAGCATTACACAGTTATAGCATGCACCACAGGCTACTCCTTCACCAAAGGTGTATTTCAAGATGAATGACATCAGCAGCATGGCAACTGTAAAACATTGTGTGTGTGTTTGTCTGTGTAGGGATCAATGCTTTTGAGGCCATTCACAGTCAGGGGAGTGCAGTGTGTATGCATGGGCAATAAACCATTGATCTAAAAGCAGACACAACACTCAGGCACACACAAGATTATATTTCACAGGTACGTGTATACAACTGCTAGATAAATACTGACTTGTACATTCATGTTACACAGTTATCACAAACACTACAGACACTATAGTGCTGAGGGATACCAGAGGCAAATTTCTACAGTGATTGACATTTTCACATCATGTGGTTTTAGCCAACTGGATGTGTGCTGGGTGGGTCAGGCTTCATGATGGGAGGCTTTTTGTCACTGTCTGTCACTCTCTTCCACACATCTATGTATGTGTAAGTTTGGCCTATTATAGTGTGTTATCCCTTGGTATATGTGTGTATTCCTATCCAATGTGTGTGCAAAGCATGACTGGTGCTCAATGTGGAGTGTGTGCACAAACATATGTGACTGTCAGATATGTAGAGTCTACCGTTGTTGCCAGACATGGGTTTCATTTCTATAAGTGTGGAAGCATTCCCAGTATGACCTTCTGTATTGAATGCGTGAATCCATTCCAGGTAGGTTGCACTCCAGTACAGGCTTTTGTGTTCTACACCTACAGCTAGCAACCTGTTTCTGTGGGATATCTGTAGATTGGTTGACAATATGAAATCAAAATGAGCAAATGATAGTGGGTTACTGTAGGTAATTGTGTCTGTGCTGTTTCTGCTACATGGTTTTGGTGTTAGCAGAGATATTCAGACATATGTACTGTTTTACAATGTGATGTTTTATGTCATCAACTACTGTCAGGTATACATATTTGCTTGCAGTAATTTCTTGGGAACACAGGATGAATGAACTTGTGTCCAGTATTGTGGTCTGCAGCCTACATATTCTTGCACAACCATGCCATTCTGGAGAGGAAGCTGCAGACACTTGCTGATGGGTCTGTGTAAATGGTTCAGCACCTTGGTACAGAGGGGGCTGAGGATGCCATGCTTGTACATTTATTGACGTGATAATATGGCCATAGGCTGCTGTGGCTATACCTCACAGCTGTACAGATTCACACAGTTTACCCAGAGGCAGGGGCCATATTTTTGGTCATTACCCCTTCACATTGTAGTTTAAAAGCAGGTTTGTAGCCACCCATTCTTTTGTTTTCAGGCAGGGATAGTATGTGAACACATCTGAGTTTCAGACTTCACACACTCCATGGCGTCCATGCTCCTATGACCCCTCTGTTATTCTATCCTCTTCCAAACATTATGCAAACATTACCTGATAAGTTCCCTATAGTTATCATTTCATCCCAGCAGTAATTTGGTGTTGGTCCACAGTTCATGCAGTAGGACATGGTGGACATGTTATTGGGATTTGTCAACATGGCCTTGCATTTGGATTCTGTGGACTGTGTTATGTTGTTATTTGGGACTCCATGACATAACATACACTGGCAGTATGGGTGAGACACAGGCCTTTGGCAGAGGACTGCATGGCATTTTGTAGTGATGCAGGCCATCTGTAGCAGGCCATTGCATTGTGTCACTCCTACAGTCCCAGACTGCAAGCCACTATATTCCCCTGGGGTGACAGTGTGCAAGGTGTTAATGTCAATATATTCTGTTATTATTGATCCAGTGGTGTGGATGCTGAGAGGGTGCTGCTTACAGCTAGGGACACACCTGCATGGGACACTTCTTCAGCATGCTGCATTCTGTGGCTATTTCCATACAGAGGTGGGGGTCATATTGTACTTATTCCCAACAGCAGGGATAAGACCTGTGAGGTACCTTTGGGTGATGGTGTGGTGAGCTGGGTGCAAGTGTGCTATGGATGCTACTTGCATCTGACTCACAGATATACATGGGGCATTCCACTTATGCTGGATTGTGCGGGGACATCAGCAGTTTCTCAATACTTCATACCTGTGACCTTTGTGGTCTGCCAGTGTTTGGCCAGACGACATCGGTATTCCATACTACAAACCCAACTAATGTGCTGCTAACCTCCATGTACAATTCCAAAGCAACCACCCAAAAAATTGTACTAAACTACAGCTTAGCTACAGCTATTTAAATAAAGTGCTTTACCCCCTATTTACTTTCCTTACAGCTTTAGGAAGCCTTAAGAAACCTTGTACTCTGGATAAGCCCCCTCTGCTCACCCTCGCTGTGCTCAGGCTCATGCCATGCCCCACCCTGCCCCCAATTTCCACCTGCCCCCAGTACCACTAAATTTATAGTCATAATGCCACACATCCTGTTACTAGAACCTATCAGCTTACATCTGTCATCATTTCTCCCACCCATACTCCACTACCTCTAATTCTACCACTTTATCCTCTGTTGTTCTACCACTCAAGTAATACAGTTCCTTTAACTAACACACTCCGTCACACAAAATGATATACGCCTCTCTAATACCCCTTTTGCTTGCCCCATACCTTCTTATCTTGTATGAAAACCAGTTTCTCACTGGATTTCAGTACCCAAAAGGCCACACTATCACCCCAGCTGTAAGTCCTTGCACCTTTCACCAATCACACAGTACTGGGCCCAAACCCACAACCTGCTTACTCTACCAACCTACCATTCCCAGATACATTAGCTCCAGATCTAAACACTACCATAAACTAATAAATATATTCCTGAAATTTATCTCTAGGTTTAAACCTAACCTCACACTTGGTGGTGAAATCCACCCAAACCCTGGCCCATCGACTCCAGATAAACTTACCCCCCCCCCTACTTGCAATCCAAATAATAAACCCACAATTAATAGGCCATATAACTCTCTCCTGGCCTGTCACCTCAACATTAGAAGTATAAACAAGATACATGAACTGAATGCTCTCCTCACTGTTCACTCCCCCGAGATAATCTGTTTATCCAAAACCTGGTTAAAATGTAACACCACAGACAATGAAGTGCTACCACCCGGGTATAACATACTCAGGCTGGATCGTGCTTCCAGGAAGGGGGGTGGGGTAGCTGTTCTCTATAAATCTGAGTTAAATGTCACTAGTGAAGTTATACAACCACCTCAAATTAATAACTCAAAGATTCTTGCCACCAAATTTAAATTAATAAAAATAAATGCATCAATATAATCTCCCCCAGGAAATAATATATCTAAACTCGAAGATTCCCTTCACTGGCTATCAAGTAACTACCCCCAAGAAACCATACTACTTGGAGATTTTAACATAGACTGGAACACCTGTTCCTCAGAATCCCCAACCACCCATGTTAGCCTGCATGCATTTACACAAATCATAACCACCCCTGCCAGGATAGGTAAACCTAACCACAAAGAAAGCTTACTCAATTGGATACTTATCAATACTCACCCCCAACTGTACACCTCTGAGACCCTCCCTGGTGACTTAAGTAATCACCTTCTCACCTATATAATCAAGCATAAAGCCATTCACCCCCATCAACCCATACTCAAAATGGTAAGAAACAAAAAGAATTTTAACCCTGCCAAATTCCAGCAGGAACTCAACTCCTGTAAATGGTCATTTCTAAAACACCTCCCCTTAGAAGAAGCAGTTGTATTCTTCAACAACAAATTCCTTGAGATCCTTGACTCTCGTGCACCTAATCACTCAATAAGAACTAAGGCAAAAACTGCGATATGGCTTACAAAAGAATCCAAACTAAAAATCACCCTTAGAAACAAAGCAAGGACATTATGACGTACCACAAAAGACCCCCAAGATCACATTAAATATAGGCAATCAAGGAACGAGACTAAAAAATCCATTTTCCAAGATAAAAAAACTACTACTATAATTTATAGCAAATAAATCAAAACAACCCTCACAAGTTTTGGTCAGATTTAAATAAACTATTACATCCTGGACAAACTTCTACCCCGACCCCTGCAGCAACCATTGATAAACCACCTGAGGAAGTATCAGACAGTTTTAACTGATTCTTTACTGAGAAAATCCAAGTCCTAGCTAACCAACTACCTCCAAGCTCCCCTGTCCCTGAGGACAACACCCCTAGAAATCAACTCTCATTCAGATTCCAACCAGTTGCCTCTTCACTTATCCGTACCTTGATCAAAAAATTAAAACCAACTACACTCCCTGCTGATCTACTCCCTGCCGAGTATCTACAAAAAACAGCTAATGCTATTGCCTACCCCATCTCAATACTAATCAATCGAACCATAGTAGAAGCCCAAATCCCCACCATCTGGAAAATATCCTATGTAATCCCACTTCACAAAGGAGGTAGCTCTACTGAACTATCTAACTATAGGCTAATAGCTATATTATCTCCACTTGCAAAGATTATGGAAAAATGCATTCATAGACAACTGCTGCACCACCCAATTCAGAATAACCTTATGGCAGACTCCCAGCATGGCTTCCAACCTCACCACAGCACTACTTCAGCCCTCCTAGCCTTCTCAAACACTATAAACCATAATGGCAACTATAATAAAATATTCTCTGCCCTCTTCTTGGATCTCTCCAATGCATTTGATATGGTTGATCATCAGCTTCTAATCCATACCCTGAAAACATTCTGTCTAGATACCATAGCCCTTCAATGGTTCGAATCTTATCTGAGTGGAAGACAACAGGCTGTCCTTTGGCAAAAGAAACTATCTAATCTCCTACCCAACTCACTTGGTGTACCCCAGCATTCTATACTAGGGCCCCTTCTGTTCTCCATTTTCATCAATGACCTCTATACTGTTATCCCCAAAGTCAACTGTATCCAATACGCTGATGACTCCTCCCTGATCTGCTCAGCCACATCCCAGACTGAACTATGGTCAGCTACCCAGAACGTCTTCAACATAATAGAAACATGGCTTTCTGGTCATTGTCTGATTTTAAATCCCCCCCCAAAAAACAAAACTATTACTTTTCTCACCAACTCTTAAGTCCACTGCATTTATCTTTACCATAAAATCTAATAATGGAACTATAATCTCCCCAGACACCTCTACAAAACTACTAGGTGTTATCATAGATAACAATCTTAAATTAGACCTGCATGTTAATCAAATCATTAAAACCATCAATAAAAAATTAGGATCACTTTAAAGGATAAAAGCCTTCTTAACCCCACCTGCTAGAATTGCCATAGCTTGCTCTCATCTACTTTCAACTCTCCTGTACGCATCCCCTTTACTCTCTAATCTAAACAGGTCTGTTCTTAATAAACTCTCAGTCTGCTACAACCTCATTGCCAGATTTGCCACTGGTCTGCCTTATAGGACACACCACTGCATCAAACCAGCTTGGGTGGCTAGAACTGCCCAGCTTGATCCAGTATAACCAACTGATAATGGCTTATAAAATCCTTTGCAACCTAGACAATACTCCTGCACTTAAAAATATTATCACGCCATATAACAATCCAAGGCCTCTTTGATCTTCTAACAGACGGCTAGTTCAATCTATCAAAACTAATAACTCAGCCGGTGACTCTCTCTTTGGCAACTCTGCAGTTAGATCCTGGACCTCACTCCCAGATGATATTACTTTACTTACCACCCTGAGTCAATTTAAGGTAAGACTCAAACAATATTTGACACTAAACTGGCTATGTCAATGTGCCAAATCTGACTAACTCCACTATAGTATGAGTTAAAAACTGTAATTTAGGTTAGTTGTGTTTCTTAAACCATACCAGTATTATCTTTACACTTTGGAATTTGTACAACTTGCTAAAGCATGTAACCACTGTATATACTCTATTTGTAATCTTAATTGTTACCTTGTAATCTTAATTGTTTACTTTGGAGCTTTTCTCCCCAGGTCTCCACTGAAAATGGACATGTATCCAGTTGGATTATCCTGGTCAACAAATGTAAAATAAATAAATAAATAAATAAATTTGACAGTAACATTTTATACCCTGTCTGTCTGGGGTACTTCCACCTGTTTACTGTTTGTATATCTGGGCCTACATTCATGCAATGTCCATCTTTCAGATAGTGACATATATTACATCCAAACAAGTACTATGGATTACTGCTGGAATGTGTCTTGCTGAGATGCATTGTGTTTGGCACTGCAGTTGTGAGAACTTGGCCCTGTCATCAGCAGTACTGGCCAATGGCCACCAAGACAAACCTCACCATGCCTACATGCTGACCACTCTCACACAATATACAACACACACCAACATAACACACACAGCCCTGCATATTGTACACATGCTGTAATCTATCCTGCTACTTTGGCCAACTCAGGTAATCTGTGCTCCACTGTTATTATACCTACACCTATATGTTACTACATTTTTACATAGGACTGTGGGGGGGGGGGGGGCACACCTGACAACTGTACACATTTGCTATGACTGTACTGGTATTTCAGGTACTCCATTTATTTCTGTATTCTGGTCTATCATGCAGAATAGAGGCATATCAATGTACTACAGGTCTTAGGATTTATTGACCTACATTTCAGTTTCAGACTTTTTACCCTTCAGAACTAGCATCACATTGCCTGACCTGTTGTAGTCTGTCTGTGTAGGTCTGGCGGGGGGCTGTTCTCCATAGTCATCAATCAAAGGCCTTAGCACAGCCTTTCTTTGTGTTTGTCTACACCTGTCCTGCTGGCTGAGACTGTTGTTGGGTATGTGAGCCTCCCTGACTGGCATGTCTGTGTCCTATGGACACACATTTGGCCCACCATATTTCCTGCAGTGGGTTTTGTCACCTTGTCTAGTACTGGCTGCTGTGGTGACACCAGTATTTGTTACAGATTTCATGCTGTTACTATAGGTGTCTACTATCTGCTGATCCCATTCAGCCACCCGATTCCCTTGCATGCTCACATCCATACCACAGATACAAGTAACAAAACATACTACTCCATTCAGCAATTGATAGGGAGAGTGACTTACCTTGTGGCTGTTCCAGTACTGAGGATGGTGCTGGAGGGCTGACTATGTCAGATGCACATAGTACACACCCTATACATGGTTAAGCACAGGTAGTGTCATGTTTGGAATCCCTTTTACTGTATGTGCGAGTCAGAGAGAGGTGTCATTCCCTGGGTTCCTACCATGTCAGTGTATGTGCTATGCATTGCCTCTTTGCCAAGTCCTGGGCATACTGGGCATGCCTCCTTCTGCCTACTGGGGCAGGCTCAGGTTGTTCCTCCTCCTAGTCACTCTGTGTCTGTGCAGGCCTTGGCAATAGTGGGGGGCTGTGTGGCCTGCCCCATGCTGTTCCTGCTGCAGCTGTTTCCACAAGATCATATTGTGTAGCATGGCACATACGATGACAATTTGGGTGCATGTAGCTGGTGAGTACTGCAAGGCTCCAGCGGATATGTCCAGGCACTGGAACCGTGACTTGAGCATCCCAAACATATGCTCTATTATGAGTTTGGTCTGTACGTGTGCCTCATTATGGAGTTCTTATTCAGGTGTGTGTGCATTTCTGATGGGTGTCATCAGCCACGGCTCCAGTGTGTAACCAACATCTCCTACTAGTTGGCCATAAGGGATGTCCCCATTTGCAAATCTCTGGTATAGCTGCATCATATGCCAGATGTGGGAGTCTATAGCATAGTGGGCATCGCACATGACCTGGCAGTTGATGGAGGTGAGGCCCTTGCGGTTGATGTAGACCCTACCCCGCTCACCAGGTGGTGCTTTAATGTATATGTGCATGCAGTCTATAGCACCCACTACCTCAGGGTATTCTGCTATTTGGTGGAGGAGACACATATTGCTGGTCAATGCCTCACGGGTGTTGTGGAAATATATGTGCTCATCGGCATGTCCTGACATGACATCCAGGAACTGGTGGAGTATCCTGGATGCTGATGCCTATGAGATCCCCATGATATCCCCAGTTGGCTTTGGAAGGTACCTGTGGCTAGTATTTATAAGCCCTTCACATACCTTGGTATCCACTGGGATGGGTTCCCCTCTCTTAGTTCTGTGTGTGAGGCATGGCAGGCACAGCTCAACAATTTGCTGTAGGAGGTCCCTGTCCACCCTATAGTGCTCCACTATCGCCAGCTCATGTAGCCCCTGGTAGGTTACCCTGGGTCTGTACACTGTTCTCCTTCTCCTCACTGTGGGTTGGTCATCAGCATTCTCATCCTCACCACCCTCAGCCTCTTCCACATGTTGATTTATGAGAGCTAATGCAGCCCATATCATTTTGTTGCTTTTGCTGGGTAAAATTTCCTCGCTTGTGTACACTGGTGGTGTAGAGTTGAGTTTGTGGGAAAAAACAGAGGGAAAGGTGTTTGCATAGTTTATAGTAGTGTGCTGGGTGGGGCTGCTGCCTGTGTAATTGGCTGATTCTGATACATTTCACCTGCCAACTATGCTAGTTCTCCTTGATTACCTTCCTACTGCTGTTTTCCCTTCCCATTGCCTTGCTGTTTAAGCCCAGGGGAGTGCCGTGCAAACACAGTACTCAGATGTGAACAGAGCTGCTATTTCCTGGTTTACTTTTTTTTTTTAATTTAAAACACGGTGTGCGGCACGCACACCCACTTAGGCAATGTAAAGAGTGCTTGTCAGCTTCAGACACATCCCCTTGCTTAGCTCTGCTAAGCTAAGGGCAAACCCAAGCCACAGGGCTCCAATAAGTTTACAGTGTTCCTGACACACCCCTCTATGATGTCAGCTAGCTCTTAGGTTTGCACCATGGTCTTCCTGCACGTACATGGTTGGGTGCCGGCTAGCCATGAGGGGAAATCTGGGATTTAGTATCATTCCTCTCATTTGTATAGGATTGCCTGCTAATGCCTAGTTACAAATCTGACACTGAGCCTTTCCCCTTAGCAACCACTATTCACTGGCCTTGTTGTCTTCTGCCTGCCATTGACTTTAATGGCAAAATTGTGATTTTGCAGGAAAAGCTTTTTTCAGGGTTCTTCTGTTATTTTCCAACTGATCCTGTTTGCGCGCCACTGCCCTATGCTTACACAGCCAAAATCGGCCAAAAAAAAATAAAAGTTATTATTTTTTTATTTTTTGCAACTGTTTTCCATGCCAATGGCCATATATTTGGCCATTGGCATGCTTTACACTTATATACACCCTTTATTTGGAGCTGTCATGGCTCCATTTTGTAGTTTACAGAAATGTACTCAGTTACTAACCGAGTACATTTCTGTAGATTGCACTAGTTCTGAACGGAAGGCTGCCAGTTTCCTGGATCACAAATTCACCTCATTTGTATGGTTTTCACCTGCAAATGGGGTAATTTGCAAACAGGAGCTGTGTCCATGCAGGAATAGTGCAGGAACGCTCGTGCACATTCCGGGAGCTTGTTCCTGGATTTCTCGGTGGCCATATTGCCTCCAGCAGCTCCTGCACTATTCCTGCATGCTGTTCAGAGCTTGCTGAATCCTGAAGTGTTTATTGTAGTTAGCTGAGAAAGAGCTAGGTGATGTGATACTTCTAACCAGTTTAATTCTCTGAGTCCTAGGCAGTTGTGTGTTCTCTGGTTATAATTTACAACAAATTTAGCTATTTTATTATAACATTGCTCAAATTTAGATAGTTGTGAGACTTCAAGGTTCGTGAAGATTGGAGCAGTTTGGAGGAGACATGGCATTAAGAAAGTAGGAGCTATATGTTATCTGAACATGTCAGTGAGGTAGGTTTTTACTCTGACAAATGTAATCATTTTTGATGAGTCTCTTTAACCATGTGTAATATGTGGTGGCCACATTTCAAATGGTTATCAGTGGTGACTCCCTGTAATGTTGTGTGATTTATTCATTCTAGTACTGTGCTGTTGGCAAGAATGATAGTGAACAGTATTGTTTTGGTAGAGATGTATTTTGGTGTAAAGAACAGTATTTTTTTTGTGTTTGGGTGTTTAGAAGTATTTGTGAATTACTTGCTTATTATTTAATCATGTTTCAGTCAATAAAAACAATTACTGTGTAAAGTCTTGGAGTTTAGAGAGAGTTTTGGCAGAGCAGACTAGGGTTGAGTCATCAGCATACTGTACTAGGGAAGCATTTTTTGTTGCAGTGTAGAGGTCATCGATGAATATGTTGAAAACTTTGAGGCCTAGTATAGATTTTTGTGGAACAACAATAGTCACTGGCAAGAAGGTGGAGAAATAATTTTCCATTTCACAGCTTATGCTCTGTTTGAGGGTTACATATGGAATCATTCCAGCGAAGTGTTATACAGCCAATGGATGAATGTTTATGTAAGAGTTTCTGATGGGAGAGGGTACAAAAAGCTTCTAAGTCCAGAAAAATGGTTGAGACTAGGCTTCTGATACTTATGTGGGTGTTGACAATATTAACAAAATTCATAAAAGTAGTTGCTGTGCTGTAACAAGGATGGAAGCCCTGTTGAGGTGAAAATCCAGCTGCTTATGCACTAGATAGTTAAGACGTTGCCTATGAATTTATGTTTCTAATATTTTTGACTGGGAAATAAAATGTCAATTTGCCTGTAGTTTGAAAGATCTGTACTGATTCCACCATTGAGCAGTAAATCAATGTAGGTATTTTCCAAAGCAAGATGACTACTTTATTTTCAATTTATCAGATTTGAGACTGGATATCTAATAACCTCAGCTGCTATTTTAAGATATTCACCAGGTAGATTTTTAAGGGCAGTTACAGTAGGCTTTCATTTTTGAAGTATTTTTTGATGGTTTCTATAGGAACTGGTTGGAAGGAAAAATGCTGAAGGAGGTTATTTGATTGAGAAGGACACCAAGAGCTTAATTAGTCAGCTGGTTAGTTAAAGACGGTATTGTCTGTATAAAGTGGGTATTGAATTGGTTGGCTGTGGTATTATTTTCCTCCGGATTTACTAATCTACTAGCTTAGTCCTGCACAGAAGCAGCCTTTTAGGTGCAGGACGGCAGCGCACCATGCATATTAATGAAGGTGCGCTGCCTGAGCTCCTAATCTTACACGGAGCATGTAAGAGTGCAGGGGGCATGTCTGAGAGCAGAGCTTTCAGAATATACATAACCCCACAATGACGAACAGCAGAAAGGCCAAAGGAATGAGCGAGACCGCTCATAGGTGTCCGCATATCCCCAGCAACATTCCCTCACGTGTACAACAGCAATAGTAAATACAAGTCAAATAAACAAACTTATTTTTTTTTTATTATGAATCTGATTAAAGCTAACTGTAGGTGCGCGGGTGTGTCCATCGCTTAGCTACAGTTAATGCAGCTTAAATGGATGAAGAGGATAACAAGGAAGATATATGCAAATGAAGCAGTATAGCAATAGTGCAGTGGGCAGAGCATTCGCTTTATGAGCAGGCATTCCCGGTCTGAGTCCCACTGCAGCACATTCCATTTTTCATATCAAATCATGTTATGACCAATATTTTAGTTGCATAACCTGCTAAATAACATATAATTGTGAACTGGAGTCCTGCATTAAATGTACATGTGAGGTGTCAGTGTCATAACATTGCAAAGTCCACAGATAAGCACATGTGCCCCATACAGTACATGCACACAGGAATCATGGATACAAATGGAAGGTAAAATGTGTAATGAATGACATCTCCATACAGCTTTCAAATCCCCTGCCTTTCCAAGAACCATTAGATATTACTGTCTAAATCAGTGCAATTGTAAGTGGGAGTACGCACTAGTAAGCAAGAGTAAGCACCAATAAGCAGGAGTAAGCATATTTAAGCACTAGTAAGCGAGTTTAAGCCCATTTGCATGGGGTAAGCAATGCGCACACAGGTTAAACAATATTGAAGCTAACTCTCTGTAAACATATTTAACTGGATGTTAGCATTGCTTACCCTCACACAAACCCACACATACCTTCTTACTACTGCTCAAAAGTGCCTTAATCACTCTATATCCAATGGGCCTTGTTCTGCCCAGCAACAAAATAAACAGCCTTGCAGGTCTTGAACCCAGTACCCTATACACTATAGATACAGTAGTAAACCACCAAGCCATCACAGCAGTACAGAAGAATGAGGTATCACCAAACAAGTCCTCACTACAGTAAAATCAAACTGAACCTGGGAAAGGAATCAGTATACAGTCATATGTTCTATAACCCACTACGTAACATAAATATGTGAACTGGAGTACTGCAGCAAGCCCAGATGTGAGCTGTAATTGGAATAGAGTGTTGAGGTTCCCAGTAAAGCACAAGGACACCATACAGTGTACATACACATGAATCATGGATACCAGGCATACATATAAGATGTAATGAATAGGAAATCAATGCCAAAATAAAAATATAATGGAAAGTCTAATTAAGCAATGCTAAGCATTGCACAGGCCAGCTTAAGAGGTGTAAGCAATGTGTAGGCCAGCTGACTCAATGTGCCCAGTGGTGTACCCCTTTAAACAATGCCAACCTTAGGTAAGCAGATTTGCCCATAGCCTAGCCTTTTCAAAACTGGCCAATCATGGAAAAGTGCAGAAAATAAGCCCTACTTAAACCCAACAGGCAGGAATACATCTCATAACTGGTTGTAGCTTCTCCTTGCAGGCACAATGACAGAAAGGGGAGAAGGTGTGTGCTTCCGGGTGCAGTGCTGGTGCATCCAGGAGTCCAGAGTCATGGCAGGATTCCTTGTCAAAGACCATGAGCACAGACTGCTGCAGGGCCAGTACCAGGGTTCCCAATATAAGGCGGAAGCCTGGGACCATCTCGCCCATGACCTCACCAGTGCCACTGGCATACCCCAAACTGGTGAGCAGGTCAGGCATCGCTATGCTGACCTGAAGCAGCATAGGGGGGGACCTCTTGGAGCAGTGGATCCAAGAGGCTAGAATGGCAAGGGCTGTCCTAGTTGTGTTTAAGTATCAATCCACTATGTGTGTAGTAATTGCCAGCTCATGTATATCATGGATAGGTATGGCTAAATATTCCTTTTATGTCCTCCACAGCTACAAGTGAGTGGGCCATGAACCAGGAAGCCCACAGAAGTTGCCTGGAGAGGTTGCGACATGAGGCAGGTCAGTAATACTCTTCCATGTATGTCATAGGAAATAAATCTAAAAGTATATGTAAATAAAAGTGTAATAGCCTGACAAGAAAAGTCTAACTGCTGGACTGCATGTGTATACTCTGGTATCATATGGCAATGTAGATTTGCAATCATATAATAGTACTGTTGTATTAAGGACTGTTACACACAATGTGCACCATAAATAGAAAGTGTAGGAATGCCTGTATATGACTGGTGTAATCCCCAGAGGCCATTTAGTACAACTGAGAGACACATAGACAGAAAACAGTGAAAAGGCAGACAAGAAAGTCCGAACAGCACATGCAACTGAGAAGTGAACTGTCTTATTTTTAGCACACACAGCCATGGTTCGAATCTTGGCAGTTGTAGTAGTATGCATACATAATCATACCCCACAACTGTACAGATATGTCCAGAATGTCCAGTAAAGTGGCCCATATCTGCTGCCTGTCAACCTGTTCCCCTGGGAAATCAGTGGGATGATCCCAGATGTATAGGTAGCAAACAGGGACTACAACTGATTGTCACACATCTATGAGAACAAACCTGTCACTCTAGCAACTCCTGAAACTGTTATGAGAGTAATAAGCCAAGTATGTCCTATCTACACCCCATGTTGTCAACCTGTGACCAGAGTGTGTACAGTAACAGAGTGAGATGCATGTGCTTAATACTAATGTGTAATCTGGTACTTTGTATGGCAACATTCAGGTAGTGCTAACAAACATTGCTCCCAGAGATACGTCAGATACGAGCACAGTAAAAACCGAGAAATAAAAACCTTGATATGCTATACTGGTACTGTTTACTCTGGTATTGTATGGAATTGTGAGTGTTTCAGTTGCCCTGTATAATAAGGTATCACTGATCACTGTCACCCACACTGTGCCACATAATATAACTTAGTAGGAAAGCCTGTATAAGAGTGTGGTAAGTCACTAAAGGTTGAAGAGCATAATAGTCTAGATATGTCCCGGTTCACCTGCATGTGGACAAGACATGGCCAGAGTCTGTGCAGAAAGAGATGGACAGCTATGTGCACAACATCAACCCAGAATCTGAGAGTATGTGTAGAAACAGTTAGTGTTAACAAACATTTCATCCACATGTGTACCAGGTAAGAGGTGTATACTGCAGGTAAAATCAGTTCATGTATAAAGATGATGGCAGCCATATCACTGTCCAAACTAAGGCTATAGGGTAGTGTAGTAATACTTGTAAGATACAGATAACAGCACTGACTAGGAAAGTAATGTGGACTACTGTTATATACTAGTTGTTAATTTACATCTTTCTCCCCCCTCCCACCATATCTCCAACAATAAACTACATACCCACCTCAACTGGTATGTAATGACTTCACTGTTCTGATTATGTCCTATTGGTTGATAATTATTTAAATCTGTTTCCATGCATGTGCTATATTGAAATATTCCAGCATTGGTGGCATGGTGTCATCAATGTACATGCATGCTGTTGCTATTACCACTGTGGTCCCATATATGCATGTGTTCCGTTTGCTATGCAACTGTTCCGTATCTGGTGTCTGGGTTAATGGGAATATCTATGCAAGATGTTATACCTAATCCTGGAATGTGCTGACTATTACTAACCCACATATGATGATAACATTTAAACACCATAGCATATTTGGGAAGGCTGGTCCCAGCTGACCCACCTGTCCCACCTCAGCTGGCCGTGGCACCGGGCACCAGCATGTCTGGGGCCCAACCTGGGACCTCCTTGTCTGTTGGTCCTGCACTATCTTCAGGTGGAACCACTTCAGGGAGCGGGCACAGACAGGAACCTGTCACCCATTGCAAGTCCATGTCGTGGTGTGTAGCGAGCTCTGCAGGGAGGTTGGAGATCTGCTACACCAGCTCAAGGGCAATGTGCCACAACTAGAGGGTTGGCCTGGCTCTGTGACTCAGCCTCCAGCACAGCCACCTTTGGGGCTGTGAAGGTGCAGTGGTGACTGCCCATGGGTGGGGACCTCAGTCCCACTGTTTCCACTAGGGGGCTCATGGGCTTCCGATTTCCCAACACCCCTCCCCATCAAGGTGTCTACCATGCACATGTGTCATATACCTCCCCTGTATGCATCTTGTTTGTCTTGTCTGTTAACCTATCCAACCTACCTCCCCAATATACTTACTATCCTGCCCCAACATCCCACTCTCACCTGAAAATAAAAGGGCAATCTGTTCTCAAAAAAAAAATCTTGCCCTATACATAGCTGTCCATTTCACACACGTATCCACTGGACACATGTAATCTGATCTAATTGAGATCACAACATGTTATTGCTGTCCTCACCCCTCTCTCAGAGGTTTGAGTGTTCAAATCTACCTCCAAATTCAGTGTATATGCACAGCTGTTGCTGTAGAAGAAATGGGCAGCTGTGGACCTTCCCTACACCTGTCCTGCACATCCCAAGCTATTTTCCCCACTGTCTTTCCCTCTTTGTGCCCCTTTTTTACCACTGTCCTATCAACACTTT
The DNA here is from genome assembly GCF_019279795.1 of Protopterus annectens. Classification (NCBI taxonomy): domain Eukaryota; kingdom Metazoa; phylum Chordata; order Ceratodontiformes; family Protopteridae; genus Protopterus; species Protopterus annectens. Next base: position 180,425,112 of record NC_056731.1, on the reverse strand, counting down.
TTTCTTTTCCTTTAAAGAAATTAGAGTGGGGGTAAGTGGGAGTAAGCACTTTTAAGCAGCAGTAAGCAGGTTTAACCCTGTTTGTGAGGGGGTAAGCAATGCCTACACAAGTTAAGCAATTGAAAAGCTAACTGAGTATAAGAAACTGTAACTGGAAGTTAGTAGTGCTTACCTCCATGCAAACCCACGCAAACCCACTTACAACTGCTTAAAAGTGCCTCTGTATCCAATGCCCCTTGTTCTGCCTAGCAACAAAATAGACAGCCTCTGCAAGTCTTGAACCCAGGATCCTGCACACCATAGCCAAAGTGATTTCCCACTAAGACATGTCAGATATACATAACCCTGATGTTTTCACAAACATATCATCCAGCCCAGTCATTCAACAGTACAGGGAATGTATTTCAACATGTAGATGCATGTGTGTGTGTGTTTGTGTGTATATATTAATAGCTAAATAAATATAACATATCTATATATATAGATATAGATATATATATAGAAATATATACACACACACACACACACATACACACACACATATATATATATATATATATATATATATATATATATATAAACATATATACATACATATGCATACATCTATAGATATATATGTCTACATCTATATGTATATATATATATATATATATATATATATATATATATATATATATATATATATATATATATATATATATATATATATATATATATATATATATATATATACATCAATTTATATATATGTAAGCAGATCTATATATCTATATAGGTTCATAGGTTCATAGGTAGATACTAGGCTATCTGCCCCTAGGGCATTTATAAGCTTAGCCAGAGTGTATTTGGCTTCCGCCTCCCTGTTAGATTAGCCTACTGTGCCTCTGTAAAGTAGGTCACAGGAGGTACCCTTTTAAGATTAGTTTACTGTGCCTCTGTCTAGCAGGGACACAGAAGAGATCCCAGGGGTGAATTTGTGATTTCCCATCCACGCGTCCATATTTCACTTGAAGAGGGTCAGCGAGGGGCTATGTCTAGCATGAATTGGGATTCTATTCCAGAGTGAGGGGAGCCTCTGGGAAATGAATCTGTCCCTCCAGCATGTCCTATTTATTTTTGTGCTGAGGTTTAGGTCCCTGGAGTGTGTAGCTCTAAGGGACTTGGATTTTTTGAGGTGGAGCATGTCCATTAATTCTGGGTTTGACATGGCTTTGTACATCAGGCATAGATAGCCTCTGAGTAGGCGGTAAGCAACTGAATAGAGCTGGAGTTTCTTTAGTCGAGCTGTATAGGACATCTGTTTGTAGCCCATGATCCTCTTGGTGAGGTACTTTTGGGGTCTCTCCAGTTGCTGCAGGTGTCGGGTAAGGTACATCCCAAAAGGGGGATTGTATTCAATTATGGGCCTGATGAGTGATGGCAGTAGAGGGCACAATGACCTCTCTTGATCTAGATGAACCCTTTGTGATAAGGTGGGCTATATAGAAGGTCTTTCTAACCACTTTGGCAATGTGATTATCAAAGGAGAGATTACTATCTACATTGGTCCCCAAATCTCTAATTACTTCTTCCGTACTTAATGGATTACCACCTATGTGGTAATTTGTGGGCACCTTGTTTTTCCCAAAGGGGATGACTATGCACTTTTTAGCATTTAGCTTGAGGCCGTGGCTCTGACACCAAGCATCCGTCTCTGTGAGACCCTTTTGGAGGATGCTTGTGTCAGCTGGAGATTCAGTTATGGCCCCCAGTTTGCAGTGATCTGCGAACATGGTCAGCCATAATCCCCCCATGTTAGCTTGAACCTCAGAGAAGTATATACTGAACAAGAGAGGTCCCAGAACTGAGCCCTGTGGGACACCACTTGTAACTGGCTTGGATTCGGACATGGCACCTGCAATTCTGACCATGTGGGTTCTATCTCTGAGCCAGTTTGAAACCCATCTTGTGATATAGGGGTTGATATTTAAGCTGGTAAGCTTATTTAAGATGCCCGAGTGGGGTATTGTGTCGAAGGCTTTTGCGAGGTCCAGGTAGGCTGTTTGGACTACCTTGCCCTCATCTATGGCTTTGGTAACTGTTTCAAAGAAATCAACTAGGTTTAAGAGGCAAGATCTGCCCTTAACAAAGCCGAATTGGGTAGGGTCCAGTGTCTGGAGGCTCTCAATGTCTTTGTTTATGGGTTCCATGATAATACGCTCCATAGCTTTACAGACCAGACTAGTCAGGCTTATGCGGCGATAGTTTCCGGGGTCCATTGTGGCCCCACCTTTGTGGAGTGGGACCAGTGTAGCTGTACACCATTCTTTGGGTACATATCCTGTAGTAAGGCCAGGTTTGAACAGTGACTTAATGTAAGGGTTCAGTTCTTCTTGGAGCTCGTGTAAGACACATCCTGTGACACCGTCCGGTCCCATAGATGCTGTGTTTTTTGCTTTGGAGAGGGCAGCTTTCACCTGTGCATCTGTGATGTCAGGGAGGTTACATTCAGTTGGGATAGGTATTTACTCCTTTGGGGGGAAGGGGGGAGAAGTTTGCGCTGAATTTGTCTGCCAGGATGTTGGCTATGTCTGTAGGTTCGGTATATTTTGTACCATTATGCAACAATTCAGAGCATATCTAGGAGTTTCTGCCCATGTTCCTGACATAACTAAAGAAGGCCTTGTGATTATCTTTAGTGTTTAGGGCAATTTTTCTTTCGAAGCTGGCCTTTGATGATTTTATGAGGGATCAAAGTTTCTTGCTAATACTGATCAGAGATGCCTTCCCTTTTTGGGATTTTGCTCGGTCATGTAGTAGCTTCCTCCTTCTGTTGTATAGCTTATTTATGGCCGGGGTCCGCCAGACTGGTCTCCTGTTTTTGGAGGAGTGAGTCTTGATTTTATTTGGGATAGCACGATCCATGCATTCCTGCAGGTGCTCATAGAATGCATTTGTAAAGTATTCTGCGGAATGGGCTGTATTATCCTCTGGCCCAGGGGCTTTGAAGGATTCCACCTCAGTCTTGAGAAGTGCAAAGTTGGCTTTTGAGAAATTCTTTACAGTGATTTCCTTGGCTGGGGGTGGGGACGGGATATGGATGTCCAGGGAAATGTGTTTATGGTCTGATCTTACCAATGAGGGGTTTACCTCTGGTGTGGAACATAGAGTCCCTATGTTGGTGATGACCAGGTCCAATATATTGTTCCCTCTTGTGGGAGTGGTGACCAGTTGTTCCATTGCGTTAGTGTTTATAAATTCAAGGAACTGTTGGGTGAGGGTGTTTGGGTTTGAGTAGTCTTCCCAGTCAATGCTTGGGTAGTTGAAGTCACCCAATAACATAGTGTTTGGAGTGACCTTCATATTCTCCAGTGTTCTCATGAATGTCAAGTGGGGTTCCTGTAATAGGGAGGGTGTTCTGTAGCAGGCTACAAACTGAAAGGCAGTTTTGCCCACTGTTAGTTGCACATGGATGGTTTCCGATGCTTCGTGCAGTGCCACTAACCTGGAGGTGTAGGTATCTTTGATGAATATAGATACCCCCCCTCCATTTGTGCTTCGGTCCGAGTTTTGGGGCCGAAACACATGGTATGAGTTATAACCTGGTAGTGCTGGGGTGCTCTCAGGAGCCTTGAACCAGGTTTCTGTTACTGCACAGACATCGATTTTCTCCATACTGAGGAGAACCTCCAGTGCATCTTGAGGTTTAGACTTCTGGCATTGAGTAGCATTACCTTTAGTTTTTTATCCTTGGGTTGTCTATGGAGGTGGGTTTGTCCTTTGAGCCTTGCCTAATAAAGGCACTATGGGGGTGGCAAGAGCCTTGGCCAGTATACGAAAGCCTAAGGGTGACAGGTGCAAGCCGTCCCTAGTGAAGCAACGTGGCTTGTCGAGCATGTCATCCCAGGCTGGCAGACACTGGATCCCCTTTGAATGACACCAATACTTTAGCCAATTGTTGAAACTGATCATTTTTGTGTTTATATTGTGGCATCATTCTTGGTGAGGGCAAGATGCTACTCAAGGTCAGGGTCATACCAGCCTGGGCTATATGGTCAGAGAGCTCCTCTATGTCTCTTTTCATGTAGTCCAGGGAGGTACGTCTCAGGTCATTCACACCAGCATGGACAATTATGGAGTCATACTTGTACTTGCTTTGGAGTGACCTGAGTGCTTGCATTATGTGGCGGATCCTGGCACCCGACAGGCAGCTTACAGTGACCTTCTCCTTGTTCAGTCTGGTGAGGGGGACGTCAGTGTGCCGGACAATAGAGTCCCCTATAACAAGTGTATTTGGAGTGTTGTTTGGCCTTAAGGGCTGTGACTATGAGGCACACTGATTTTGTGAGATATGTGATTCGTGGGTATTGTTGAGGGGTGGCTGTTGCTTGGATATCTGCTTAGGAGGTCTTTGCTGTTTAGGCAGATTTTTATTTAGAGCCTCTGAGTATGTTTTTGTGTGTTTATGTGTTGGGTATGCAGATGCAATAGGTCTGTGTGAGACTGGATTTGTGGTGTGGGTGGTTACCTTTTCCTCCTGACTGACTGTGCCAGTCTTGGGTTGAGAGAGATCTGCCTCCAGTTTGGCTGTGTAACTGCATCTCTCACATGTATTAGAGTTTGTTGGAAGGAGGAGAGGGTTGTCTGTGTACATAAGGCAATTGTAACATTGCCTCAAAATTCCCAGATTCACCAGCTGGACTGGAGAGTAACCTTGAAACTGACCCTTGGACATACCAGATTAGTATAGGGAACTGTTTTTTTACTGATCAGATTAGGGAAGGGAACTGATTTTTCACTTGATCAGGAAGGACCAATCGGGAGCCTAATACTTATGAGAAGTCAAGGACGGTGTAGTGCTTTAGTTAGTTAGTGTTTCCTTATAAGAGCTGAGCAGGTGCAGGGCTTTAGAAAGAGAATAGCGTGATTACTTTGAGAGTTTGAACAGTTCTAAGGGAAAAAGTGAAGAGCAGACTTCGTGGAGCCTGGAATAGTTTAAACCTGTTTAGGCAGCTGCCCGGCTGCTCAGTGTGCAAATCAAAAAGAGAGTTGTAGGGTTTTAAGAGAGATCAAGGAGTTTAGAATTGACCCAAAATGGCCAATAAAACTACAGCTTCTAGGTAGTAACCACTCCTCCAGGGACAGGCAGGCTGTTCAGTGTTAACCACTCCCACTGGTGAACACAGAGACTTCCCTTTAGCCCAAGCAAGCACCATCCTTTTAGAAACTTCCAAACAGTTCAGAACAGCAAATCTGTAACTGAACTTTCTTAACTTTCAGAAAGTGGGAAAAAAGCAAGATTTTTTTGTTTTTTTCTTCTTTTTGTTGTAGTTTAAAGGTAGCAGAGATACACAAGCAGCAAAATAATCACAACAGTGCAATAAATGACCCCACACTTGAGTGCTAGGCCAAAATCAGGTAAAATGCAGTTTTAGAGAAAACAATTTTAAATTAAGTGCAACACAGGAAATGCAGTAAACAGGCTCTAGATGTGTTCCAAGTACTGTTACTGTTACAGATATAAACTTTAGCAAGCCGGAAAATGCCAAAAAAAGGCAAAGCAGTAAAACTTAACAAAAAAATCAGAAGAAAATACTTAAAATCACAAAAGTGGCTCCTTTTCTTTTAGGTATATACGGACATACATCTGTAGAAAAAACTGGGAACATAACAAAAACATATATGTCCACATGCACCGTTAATGGGGTTGAGAGGAACCAAACAACATACGTCTTGCATGAATAGTATCTCCCCCCCCACAGCCAAACACGTCTGCCCTGCCATACACTACCAACTGTTGCAGATCCATAACCAGGACCTAACATGACATGGGCACAAGATGTTAACAGTACTTCATCCCACCTGTATGATGTCAAGTTGGTATCAGTAACATATCATGCAGTACAGTCTGGCTCCCATAGGGAATGCGCAATGTGGAAGCAATCAACATCCCTAGGATACATATACACAGACAGATATATGCAGATGCAGATATACACACACATATATATATATATATATATATATATATATATATATATATATATGTATATATATGTAACTACACATACACACGCAGAGATATGTATAGGAAGATACATATGTAGAACGTGCACACAATATGGAACAGCCACTATGCCTACAGTTACCACCTTACCATCTGGACACTGTATGAGCCAAACATACAAATGACAATCATTGCCTGCAACATGTACCCACAGAGAGGTCAAAGGATATAACACCACATACAGGTTTGCATACATGGGAAAGCTTTATTTGTGTACTATTACAGTTGTATATGCCATGTCATATAACTTTTTAGACACTGGCATCCATATAAACAGAGTAATGTAACTGTGAAACAGTTATACTAATATAGTAGTCTGGAAAGGTTGACATATGTTGCTGTCCAGGCTGAGGCCTTCAGGTAGTGCAATAGTAAAGATAGACTGGGCCACAGGATACCAAACAATTAACAGTAAGTAATACAGATTTATAGTTCAGCAGCCTCTATCTGCACTCTGTACACAATCCCTAGGGGGTAAAGACCTCAGCTGATACAATGAGATGTAACTGTTACATAACAAGGCATAACTGAAACTATCACGATCACACTGACAAACCGAACAGTCTGTATGGCAGGAGGCAGTAGGCCTGTATTTACCCAAGGTGGATTGTATGGTAATGTACATCCAGATACCTTAAGGCAGCCTACCCCTGATACCCCCACATGTTGTAACATCCTCGATTAGTTATTGTGCACCGCCCCCACTAGACTCAATAATACAGGGCCATATACCACTGTTACATGCACTGGCCTCTGGAGTGCATAAGGGCATACATGTATTGTGTAGGTGAAGCCCACACATATATTGCCCCAACCCCACAGTATGTGTGGGGGACACAACAGAAATGGACTGATGGCAGGAATGGCAGCATGACATACTCACAGCCCACTACATAACAACCCCTGACAGCATGTGATATGTACAAAGCCTGGTATGTAGGTGGAGGACAGAGGCTGCAACACAGGCCCATATGTGTAAAACTGTTGTCATACACTAAGCTAGTCAGTGGTGTTACAGGATAGTCTGCAACATACTCTTAGGAATATGAAGTTAGAAACAGAAATGGATGTAGCCATATACTGATAGAACTCAACACACACACTGCCAGTGATATATCTGACACAAGACCTGTGGGATGGGCAGACAGAACATAACAGGCACACCTCTGGCCATCAAGAGGATAGACCCACAACTGAGAGCTATGCAGACAGACTGCAATCCAAGTTAAACTAGTATGTACACACAAACCCTGTAACACCAGTGCTATATAATGCATACAATTCTACTCACACTCTGTCTGTAGTTCTGGAACCTCCTACAAATATGCAGCTGGCCTGAGTGTGCAGGTTCTCCTGTAAGAGGTATTGGTAGCTGCTGTCTGTAACACTGATGCCCACACACAGGAAGGATGTCCATCATACAAGAAAGGTAAAGGGACCACGCTCACATGATGTAGGGATTTATAGTAGTTGGTTGCCATGACAGTGGTAATTGGAAGTACTACACAGCATGCTGCATGCAGGTAGCAAGTAGAGGACACTGATTGGTGCAGAGGCCATCACCTGATCATGTGCATCACCTACAAGTTCCATGCTGCATTCTTTACAAAGCAGCTCATTCCATTTACTGGAGAGAGACTGAGAGAGAGAGAGAGAGAGAGAGAGAGAGAGTGCACATATAAGAAAAAAAAAATACCAAACACTCTAGAAGAGTCTGCAATCCTAGTACGGGTATGTGAAGTATATATGTATGTAACTGACTGTAGTTCTTGTTCCATAATAATGAGATAGATGATGTGGAATGCTTTATATGTGCCTTCAGCTGTTGTTGTTGTAATGATGTTCAGCTGAACATCTGCTAAGGACAATAGAGTACGTCCCTGTGGGTAGTGGGCTAAACCCCTCAACCACGCAGAGCAGCACTGACTGATATGATGTAAGCCATCATAGTGTGTGTTGTGTAATGGGAAGTATGTATGTTACATGGCCAATAGCTGGTGGTGGAAGTAATGCCATTATGATGGACACGTGGGATCCACAGCCCACCCCTTGCAGAATACTCAGGTTAATCCGTATTTTAGCATGCAGGAATGCCATAGGTATGTGATAGGGTTACCTGCAATCTGGCCCGACAAATACCCCCCTAATGTAAGGCTGTGTCCATATGTGGCACCTGTCTGTGCTGTAGCAAGGCAGAACAGTGCAGCTGTGCAGGAAGGTGTTGTGAAATTGTGGACCTGATGTCTGAATGTACCCCACATATAGGTATGCATATGTGTACATATATACATATATATAATATATACATACATATGTATATATATATATATATATATATATATATATATATATATATATATATATATATATATATATATATAAGCACATATATACATCATATATATTTACACATAGATAGATATATACCTATATGCACATGTCTACATATATACAAACACACACACAAACATATATGTATGTAAATACATGTCCCCTATATTACTACCACAGTGCTGCATGCTATGTGCAAGGAAACAGCACACATAGCAATACACACAGATATCTACAGCTGTCAGTGGGTGCAACACGGACTGGTATGTCACATGTGAACCCCTTTTTGGGACCATATTGCCCTTGTCTGTGAAGTATGGAATGGGAATATGGAAAAGTATGGCAGGTATAGTTGTGTAGGTGGTCAGGGTTGGTAGACATAGAGGACAGTCTACAGGGGTGGTATGTGACACATGTGGTGGGTAAACACCCTGGATGGTATGTGTGGTCTGTGATGTGGACGCCCCATGGGCTCCAATATGGACAATGGGAACAAGCCTCCCACCCACTGCTACTGAAAACAGCAGTCCACGTCCTGAAGGTGCCTGGCCTGGAGGGTGAGCAGGAGGAACATGCCAGCCCTGTGAATATGTACTGGGTGCCTCAGAGTGATGTAGCACATCCCACATGTGTCTGTGGAGCCCGTTATGGAACAGACCCTGAAATTGCCCTCAGGGGACAGGAGCATGTCTGTGTGTACCCTTGGGGGGGACAACATCCCCTGGGTTGGTTCCACCTGACGGTATTGCTGGACCTGTACATGAGAAGGCCCCAGGGTGGGACACACATGTGATGTGGCCGGGTAACATGGGCAGATGGGTTTGGAGAGGTGGTTCTGCTGGGTAATAGTACATATACATGCTATTGTGTCACTGTTATAAAACATATGTTGGTAGTAATAGTCTACACAGTCCCGGAACTTGTCCAACAGCATGCATAGATATCCCCAATAACACAGAATGTCAGATGTGCAGCAATCACAAAGCAGCCATACCATAGGCATATATGGAACTATAGTGGCCCTGACAGTGGCACGCAGGTGAATAGTTTGTAACAGGCTAGCACACAGGGAACATGGCTACAAACACATAGTTCAAAGTGTGGTACAATACAATATTGCCACAATACAGTGATAAGATGATCAGCTTTAATAATTGGCTTAAATTCTGGTGTCATTCAAAGGGGATCCAATGTCTGTCTGCCTGGGATGACATGCTGGACAAGCCACGCTGTTAGAAGGGGCTTGCACCTGTCACCCTAGGCTTCGGATATTGGCAAAGGCCACCCCATAGTGCCTTTTAGGCAAGGCTCAAATTCTAAACCTACCACCCTAGAACACAAAAGTAAAAAACTAAGGGTAATGCTGCTCAATGCCAGAAGTCTCAATCTCAAGATGCACTTTTCGAGGCCCTTCTCAGTATGGAGAACATCGATGTCTGTGCTGTGACAGAAACCTGGTTCAAGGCTCCTGAGAGCACCCCAGCACTATCAGGTTTCACCTCATATCATGTATTCCCCAAAATCCGGACAACACCAAGAAAGGAGGGTGTCCATATTCATAAAGGACACCCACACCTCAAGGTTGCTGGCAACGCATGCATCGGAGACCATCCAGGTGCAATTAACCATAGGCAAGACTGCTCTGCAATTTGTAGCATGTTACAGGCCACCCTCTCAAACTCAGGAACCTCACATGGCCTTCCTGAAAACAATGGAGGGAATAAATGTATCTCCAAACACCATCATACTAGGTGACTTCAACTACCCTAATATAGACTGGGAACACTACTCAAGCCCAAACAATCTAGCCCAAAGGTTCCTGGAGTTCATAAACTCAAATGCCATGGAACAACTAGTCACCATCCCCACAAGAGGAGAAAACATACTGATCTCATCATCACGAACATGGGATCACAATGTTCAACTCGAAGTATACCCCTCACTGGTGAGATCAGATCATAAACTAATCTCGCTGGAGGTCCTCCTCCCGCCCCCACCCCAAATAAAAAGACCACAGTGAAAAACTTCTCAAAGCCGACTTCACACTTCTAAAACTAGTGTGGTCTCCTTTAAGGCCCCTGAGCCAGTGGTAAACATTACTCAAACCGCTGAATCACTTACAAATGCCTTCTACCAGCACCTACAGGACTGCATGGATCAGGCAATCCCAAACAAAACTAAGACTCTTTGTACCAAAGGCAAGCGTCCAGTCTGGTGGACCCCAGCCATAAACAAGCTCTACAACAAAAGGAGGAAGCTACTACAAGATAGAGCAAAATCCTTGAAAGGTAAGACACCTTTGATCATTATAAGTAAAAAACTAAGAGCTCTCATAAAATCATCCAACGCAAATTTTGAGAGAAAAATGCCAAGGACTCAAAAGACAATCATAAGGCCTTCTTTAGCTATGTTAGAAACCTAGGAGGAAACTCCCAGATATGCTCAGAATTAATTCAAAATGATGTGAAGATTACTGAACCTACACACATTGCCAACATACTGGCTGACAGGTTCAGTGCAAACTTCTCCCCTCCCCAAAGGAGAGATATCTATACCAGAGGATTGTAGCCCCAAACATCTCCAACGCCCAGGTGAGAACTGCTCTCCAAAGCAAAAACACAGCATCCATGGGACGGATGGTGTCCCGGCTGTGTGCTCCATGAACTCAATTAGGAATTAAACCCGCAGTTAGGACAGCTGTTTAATCTTAGCCTCACCTCAGGACACGTACTCAAGGAGTGGCGCACGGCGACTGTGGTCCCACTTAAGGTGCCTCCACCTTGGAAATAAGTCCGTCCCATTAGCTTGACAAGCCTTATCTGCAAAGCCATGGAGAGGATCACAATGGAACTCATAAAAAGACATAGGGAACTTGCAGACTTTGGATCCAACCCAGTTTGGCTTTGTCAAAGGCAGATCATGCCTTTTAAACTTGGTTGACTTTTTGAGTCACCAAGGCCATTGATGAGGAAAGGCAGTCCATACAGCCTACCTTGACCTGGCAAAGGCCTTTCTACACATACCCCACTCAGGTATCATCGAAAACTCATCAGCTTGAATGTAAACCCATACATCACAAGATGGGTTGCAAACTGGCTAAGTGACAGAACCCACAGGGTCAGAGTTGCTGGAGCCATGTCAGACTCAAAGCCTGTCACAAGTGGTGTCCCACAGGGCCTCAGTCCTGGGTCCACTCTTGTTCGGCATCTACTTTCTGAAGTACAAGCAAACACAGGAGGGTTATGGCTGACAAAGTTTGCAGATGACTGCAAACTGGGCCATATCGAAACACATCTGACACAGATATCCCTCAGAAGGGCCTCACAGAAACAGATAACTGGTGCCAGAGCCATGGCCTAAAGTTAAATGCCAAGAAATGCATAGTCATACCCTTCGGGAAAAACAAGGTTACCCCTAGCTGCCATATAGGTGGCAATCCACTGAGCACAGAAGAAGTCATCAGGGATCTGGGGACCCAGGTTGACAGTAGCCTTTCATTTGACACTCATGTTGCTAAAGTAGTTAAGAAAACCTTCTACATTGCCCACCTGATCATGAAGGGATTCACATCTAGATCAAGGAGGTCATCGCCCCTGTACTCATCACTCATTAGACCTATGATTGAGTACAATGCCCCATTGGAATGTATCTGACCCGACACCTGCAGCAGCTGGAAAGGCCCCAAAAGTTCCTCACCAAAAGGATAAAGGGTCTCAAAATATGTCTTATGCTGCCCGACTGAAAGAACTCCAGCTCTATTCAGTCTCATACCGCTTGCTCAGAGGTGACCTGTGCCTGACATATAAGGCCATGTCAAACCCTGATTTGATGAATATGCTTCACCTCAAAAATCTAGATCCTCAGAACCACAAGGGCGGAGACTTAAACCTTGACACGGTTATTAATAGAACGCTGCTGGAGGGACAGATTCATCACCCAGAGACTCCTATGCTGTGGAACAAATCGGTACATGTGAGGCAGAGCACTCGCTGGCCTTGTTCAAGAGGAATCTTGACCAATGGATGGGGGATAGATACCCAGGGATTACTTCAGTGTCACTGCTTGACAGAGGCACAGCTAAATAATAGGCATAGTTTTATTCAAACTAAAGGGGTGGCAAAAGCCAAATAACTATGGGCTAGGCTTATAAATGCCCTTGGGCAGATAGCCTAGTATGAACCTATGAACCTATGAACCTATATCTGTCCCACTGATAGGTAAGCTGTAGCCATACCTAATGAGTTGTGTGTACAGTTTGTTGTCGCTGATATGGTGGGGGGTAACAGAGATGTGTATTAAGAACTGTGGTAACATTGCTGTATGAGTTGCCCAGACTTGTTTCCATATTTATGTCTTTCAGGCAAGATGTCACATGCATGACTACCATATTATTCAGCTGCTGAAAATGAAGTAGTGCTAACCTATTTAATCAAGCACTACCCTGTCCTGCTTGGCCGGGCCGCCCATGATCAGCAAGAGCGGACTGCCCTGTGGAATGACTTAGTCCACAGTGTCAATGATGTCGGACTGCACAACCGGAGTTATGAGTAGGTCCAGCATCATTGTTCTGACCTGCTTCGCAATGCCTGTTGGCATGCTGCTGCAGTCCGGGGGGATCACCTCACCACAGGGGGGGTGCCATGCCATCCATCCCCCCTGACACATGTGGAGGAGCTCCTGACCTACTCATGGCACCTGCCCATCCAGACACACACCGACAACCAGACATCTTTGTGGACCAGCCGAAGAGTATACAGGTAAGTCCACAGGGCACATCTGTAGAGCACTGTTGCATATACATCCACATTGGTACAGATAGATCATGCATATCTGACTTGTCATAGATATATTTTGTTGCTGCATAGTAGTGTCCATATGTAGTAGTATTGTGGAAATGTACTGTTGATGTATTGTAATACTGCACCCACCCTGTAGCACTGCCATAGCTGTGGCCACTGACTATGCATCTCTCACCCTCATATGTAGGTCCGTCCGGGATACCACCAAGCCAGCAGTCTGTAGCCGGTGAGTATGGTTTATGTAGATGCTTGCCAATACACCAGGCATGTAATGGCTATGGTATATGTCATGCACACATCTAACACACCTATCCAGAATGCATGCTGTACATGTGCACGTATTGTGGCTGTGAAATGCACGGAATCACAGGGGTGACCATGATGGGGTATTGGAAGCGTATGTCAGACACCTGCATGATAATTAACATCCTGTCATTGTGGAATGTGTCCACAGGAAGTAACATAATGGTGGGAGACATGGCCTACATTAGGGGCATGTTTGGAACAACACCCATATACAGTGCAACACCAGTATATATACCTGTAGGACAATGGCAACTGCTGCAGAAATACACTATGGCATAAGGCATTACAGTGGTCCACATTTTCAGCTGGGACTAGGCTGTAACATGTGGTGTTCAGTGTATGGGACACTGCAAAGTGACACATGTGTAGGGCTTACTCATCATGCATCTGCAAAAAGGCTGAAGGGGGGGTGTCAGCATGACACACCAGTACACTGCAGCAGGGATCCTAAGGATGCTATGAATGGCTGTATCTGTGCACAGTCCAGTTCAGGACCTGTGGCAGCCGTAACCCTACCCCCACAGCAATAGTGACGGCAGTGTGTGAACACCTAGGGATGTGCACATGAGTAGACCTTGCAATCATGCAGAATAGTGGGACATGTGTAGAGCAGACTGAACATACACTGGCAAATGCAGATGGCCCATGCTGGTATACTCCTGCCAGGATTAGTGACTGCTGTAGTACATACAACAAGAGGAGCGATAAACCGTCATGATAAGGGTGTGCACACATATGCCCACATGGTGTGTATGCATCACAGTCAGCATCTGCACACCTAACACATTTTGTCAACACTACATGTGAAAGTACAGGACATATGTCACATATCGGGCTCATGTACTGCTAAGATATGTTGTGAAGTGGTCCCATGACAGATCAAGGATGGGTGCGTTATATCAATAAAGACGTGTACACCCCCCATAGCCATGGTATGCTCTGGTGGTTGTCAATGTAAGAGTATTGGATTGGTCATACGTGGTCCACTGATGTTGAGAGCTGAGCATCAGACATCAGGCATTGATAAATTACATCTGTCCACATATCATACCAGGTATGTGTTGCTGGAAAACATAGGGGCTGTGAGCATTAAAGCTGACATAACCAATACAGTAGTACATATTCAGGAATGGGCTGCACACCTGTGAGGTGTGGTGCACAGTACATGGCAGGGTGCAGAACAGGTGCACAGAAATACCGTGTTCATGGGTGCAGTGGTATCCAGTGGAAGGTGATTCACCTAGTGACACAGCACATGCATCACACACATGTATATTGTTGCCAGCATGGATTGACTATAGCTGCACTGCATGCTGTTTGATGCCATATGTTATGCATGTTGACAGAGGTTTAATAGGAGGACTGTGTATACTATCATTGTGCAACCTCACCTGTATATGTGTGTGTGTGTGTGTGTGTGTGTGTGTGTGTGTGTGTGTGTGTGTGTGTGTGTGTGTGCATGTGTGTGTGTGTGTGCATCCTGGTGGGCAGATAGTTTGTCTGTAGACTCACTCAGGTGAAGTGGAGGGAGGTTGATGCATGTAGGATGCTTGTGTGCATTTGTGTATGTTTGTGTGGCTGGCCATACATGCACATGTGTGATTGTGGGGTGTTCATACAGCAGTACCTCCCTCTGGGATCATACAGTACATGTACATGGACTGCCACATTACACACCAGGAATACTTGCCATGGGTGTAATCACAGGACAGCTGATAGTATAATATGGTCTGTAGCATGGAACAGGCATCAGGTGGGAAGGTAGACACCAGGTACACTCTTAATATTGCATTCAGCAGAGAGGTCACCTACAACCCACATATGCAGCACTACAGATGCATTGGAGAAGTACTAGTCAACACCAGGGAGCGTATCCAAATATTACAGTTGTCACATGATAGGCCAAATGAGCAGCATATCTGGCATGTACTGAGCATTACATACACATGACACACCAGTGCATGATATTATGGATAGAACATAGTAGGCCACACATATAGGGGCCATGCTCATGATGTCCAGACATACACAGCAGTGAGGCCATGTAAAACCACTACACACAGGTCAGGCAGGTAATGTAGTAACAGGTCTTGTGTTGTGACTGGTTGTGTAGGCATTTAGAGGAATGATATGTTAGTGAGTGATATCAATGTGTGTATGTTAATAAGTGTGATGCAGGATGGGATACCACATGGACATATATGTGGGACTGTCTGTAAAGCCATGGATAGGTAGGTATTACGAAGGTGTGTGTGTGTGTGTGTGTGTGTGTGTGTGTGTGTGTGTGTGTGTGTGTGTGTGTGTGTGTGTGTGTGTACTGTTAGGCAATGCTGTACAGGTTTTAAAGTGTGTTTATTGTTTTACCCCATAGGTGCTGAGGTGGGTCAGGGTCCCTCCTGCATGCAATCTGATATTGGTGTCCATACAGACACCAAAGATGATGATAGTACTGTTGAGGCACAGGTGAGGTTGTCAGGGGCCAACACTGTCCCAACATTTGACATCTCCCTTTTAGCCATCCTAACCCTGCACACAGTTTCAGTGCCTATACATACCCCATCACCAGTGGCCATAGTGGAGGGACAGCTGGCATTTGGTGGCAGTGCACAGGAATGTGTGGTAACCATGCGTACTGTGTCCGGTCACAGCAGGCATAGCCAGATGTCTGGCAGGGCACCACATAGGCGGATGTCCCAGGGTGCTCATGGTATGACCCTGGGCATCATGTTCCTGGCAGAGGTGACATAGGTAGTACCAGCAGGTGGATGTTTGATGCTATCATGGTGGCACAGGCACGGATGGAACGTTACACCAGACAGGGCCTGAGGCTGAAGAGGGCTGCTCTCACATCTGCAAGTGACAATGCCCGTGAACTGGCTGGTGCCATCCGTGCATTAACTGAGTTCATGGATAGACAGTCTGGTGAGGTGATGACCCTCATCGACTGTGGTCTGTCCATGCTTGAACATGTGGTGGGAGTGTAGCGACTGTCGCGTGGATGGAGGCCAGCAATGCCAACAGCTGGCAGTCAAAATGGATGTGCTGGGACACAAAGGGGTTCCCATAGTGGCAGTACCAGCCCTGGCAGTGTGGGGGGGTGCTGTCCACACCACACCACAGCAGGCCACATACACATAGTTCTGGCCAGTCCCAGGAGGGGCCTTGTACCAGCGGACATTTGTCATCAGCAGGTGAGAGTAGCACATCGAGGCCTGTACCTGGACATGCTCATGGATCCCCTGGCAGGCAAAGTCCATGTGTCCATGGCCAGAGACAGTGAATTGCACACCCTGCCAGGTATGGTCTGCAGTTGTCCATAAACACCTGTGTAGGGCAGCCACATGGCAGAACTGTGTGCATGCATACCCACACACTATAGAAACACATTTAAGGCAACCCCATACCTACACACACCACAGCATCATTCCCAGCTCACCAAAGTGCACCCCGCACTCACATACCTGGTGTCAAATGTATGGCCCACCCTTGTCCTCTGGCAAACCAACATCACACCCTGTGCATATGATGATACCTGTGCCACATCCCTGTCATCCATACCATCAATGCAGAGACAGGCTAATATGGTTCTGATGCACATGGTGACTGTACTAAAGTATACCACAGTACTGCAGTGTAACATGTTGTAAGGAGTAAAGTGTAATGCATATATGGCAGGTAATGTAGCCATCCAGCAATGATGCATAATAGCTGTTAGTAACACTAATTGGTTGTGGTCTCTATAATGTTATCCATTTGTGTTGTAGGGGTACATGTGTCAGCACGAGGATGGTCTGCAGTCATATTCCACAATGAGGTGTGGCACTGTGGTGACACCATGGCTGTGACTTATCTGGGCTACAGTTGAACACATGTCACAGGTTACTAAAATGGTTATTGCCTGTGCCACATAGACAGGTGACCTACTGAGGCATATATACCCTGCAACCTGATGTAGCCCCATCCACATACACACACACTGTTACTTGGCAACACTGGGACTAGACCCCTACCTAGCTATGTAGTGATACTGAAGTGTGTGGCTTACATTGCACACACCAGACAGCATTTAGGGTGAGGTGTATTCCAGGTTACATGTTACATGCAGAACATCCCCAGACATGTACAGTATGCTAATGGGGGATGTAATGGGTGTATATGGACAATACGTAGTGTGACAAACCTTCATATACAAACTAACAGACACATAACAGGCAGACACACATCTGAGATACCAGGGCCTATTGCTGTTAACTAACTTGATAGTGTGTCCAATGTGTTACAGGTAGACTGCACACAGCACATGCATAACTGGCCTGGATTGTGGTATCAGTTACCTGTATGGTTGATGGTGACAGTGGTAACCATAACCTGGTACATGGGCATATACAGGGTGTATCTTGGTGTAATGACAGTGTACACAGCACCCACATCCCCTAGTGGATATTGTACTCCCTGAAACCCATGATGACACTCTGCCATCTCCACCAACACACATTGGCCATGACTGTGATACAACCCATAGAATACGCCAACAATGGTAGTACAGGGATATGCATCTAATGCACATCCCACACTCGTAGCAGGGTGTTGCATTGTCATGCCTCACCTATGAGCGGCAACAACACTATCTGTACT
Organism: Protopterus annectens; assembly: GCF_019279795.1. Lineage (NCBI taxonomy): Eukaryota > Metazoa > Chordata > Ceratodontiformes > Protopteridae > Protopterus > Protopterus annectens. The sequence goes on along the minus strand of NC_056731.1, from coordinate 180,406,992 downwards.
ACTGTGTGACAATGGGTATTGTAATAGGATTATGTGGCCTCGGAATGCTGTACCCTACAGATATACGGACATGCCCAACTACACACACATGTCAGAACACAATGGGTATCCCATGCCTATCAACCCATTTGTAAAACACTGCTGTGCTGGTACTGCAAGGCTCATGTAGCCAGTATGGGGAGTAGCTTAACAGAATACATGTAATGTCCCATACAGCAGCAGCCACAACTGACTATGGAAATGGGTGTTGCATTGGTTGTGAAGGCTTTATTGGAATTCCCAAGTACAGGTGTGCTAACACACAAACACTGCTATACTCAGCCATGTACACGTACACATGTGTCAGTACAGGGGTGCATTGCTGCAGGTGGTCATAGCTGTGTACCTAGCTATTGTCCAAGGGGAGATGGGTTGTGTAGGGGTTGCTATGTTATCAGACTGGGTGGTGTGACCTGGTTACCAGGGCTAAACCATGCTTAGCAAGTATCAACACTGCTGCAATATAACATCTGTGCTAATTAGCACACTGGTAAGTGACGTCTACACTGTGTAAGCACCCATACATTTACCCATAGCTTAGCACCATTTAGCTTCTTGCAAACATGCGCAAACCAGCTTAAAGCTGCTCAAAAATGCCTTAACCACTGTGTATCCGACAGCCCTTGTTCTGCCCAGCAACAAAATGAACAGCCCTTGAACCCAGGACCCTGTACACTAAAGTCCCAATACTTACTCACTACACCATGACCACTGTGAAGACAGCTGTTGTTTTACCAATATAGCTGTCAATACATGAGTAGAAATTTTTACAACAGCTTAACAGAAGTAGTGATTTCTTGAAATTTACATTATGCTATTTAGGGCACCAGGTTAACTATTTAGATGTGGTCCTCACTTGGCATACAGTAGATTTAAGTTTTTCCAGCAAGATATATATAGGAAAGAGACTTATGTAAATGATTATTTACACTATCAGAGCAATCACCCTGCATTTATGAGATGGAATATGCCAAAAGGACAGTACAGAAGAGCCTCTCGGTTAACCAGCAGTAATGAAGATTTCTTTATTGAAACACTATTCATTACTGGTTTATTTTTAGCAAGAGGATAGCCAGAAGTTTTATTACATAATTTAATACCAGAGATATCTAATAGGAGAACTGTAGACTTTCTGTCTATTTTGGTTCATGGTCTAACAGTTAAAACAGCAACTGATGATTCAGGTGGAGATTTTCCATTTAGTCAGCCTAAATGTGTTGTGGAAATGTCTGTAGATAGCATTATGATTAAAAACATTATCACTGATAATTGGAAAATTATTAGCGGTAATAGTGATTTGTCAAGTATTTTGGGGAAGGTTCCTAGTTTTGTTTGTAAAAAATCAGGCAGTTTAAAGAATTTATTACAACATGATAGCACTGCTGTCCTTCCCCCTCAGTCAGATAAACCAAAAGGTACTTATAAATGTTTAAATTGTTCTGCTTGTAGGTTTATCCATGAAGGGCCATATATTAGTCTAATACATCTAGATCATACTATTGCTTTGCCTGGTAGGTTTACTTGTAATACATCTCATGTGATATCCATTGCTTTGTGCTCTGGTTGTATGGCATTTTATATAGGTATGACCACCTGACAGCTCAGCAGACGTATTAAGGAACACTGTTATGCCATTAAAACCAAAGACAGCAATAATGCTTTATATAGGCATACTTTGGACTGTACTATGTTTAAAAAGTTTTCATTTGCTATTTTAGAGTATATTAGCAAAGATCTGTGAGGGGGGAATATTACTAACAGGGTTGAAAGAAGGGAAACCTTATGGCAATTGAGACTGGGTGCTGACAGTCCACCTGGACTGAATGAAAGCATAAATATTAAGTGTTTTTTAGAAGAAAGGAAGTTAACATTATAACAAGGTCTTGTTAAATTTTATTAATTGAATGATTGTTTTTTTTAATTGATATGAATTGTATTTAAATGGTTTTGATTTCACTGTGTATTCATTCTGAAGAAGTTTTTATGAAAGCGGTGATTAAATTTTTTTACGCTATTGGAGTTTGAGTTCTCCTTCTGTTGGCACAGTGTGTTTTGGTTCTTCGTTGTTTTTTGCTACACCCCGTGCCATTTTTGTTTTATATTTTACACATATTGAGTAGTATTGAACAATTGCCTTTACTACCTAAATTGTGTAGTCCTTGTTATTAATATGACTGTTGAATCACATATGTTGTTTTATCATAATATACACATAGCAGATACATATGGTAAGATACATCTGGAAGGAAATACACAACCGTGAGGTTTACACATGACAGGAATATGGTTATACACATATAATAGGTCTATTTATATCTACATGTACATACACATGTATACTCACACATATGTCTGTATACACATCTGTATAGTGCAACATATATATGGCCATGTGTACATTTCTTCATATGTATATATGTATATATATATATATATATATATATATATATATATATATATATATATATATATATATGTATACATATACATATATGTGTGTGTGTATATATATATATATATATATATATATATATATATATATATATATATATATATATATATATATATACATATATGTGTATATACATATATATATATATATATATATATATATATATATATATGTATACAGATAGATATTTGTATATATAGTTATATATGTACGCACATCCTATGTGTACAGATATGGCTATTTATTTGGGTATATATGTAGATATCTATAACTATATGTGCATACATATCTAGTCTGATATACCTATTACTGTCAATATATATGTTGATATCCATACGTATATGTGCATATGTATCTCTATCTGTATATGTGTAGACATATATTGCTCTGTATATGTATATATCTGAGTGTTTATATGTGTATATATATATATATATATATATATATATATATATATATATATATACATATATATATATATATATATAGATATGTACATATACAAATCCATCTATGTATGTCAATATGTATATGGATAATTATATATACATATATGTTAACCATATGTCCTGAACATGGAGTGGAGCCCTACCTCAGCCCCAATAGTCCCAACCTCTTAGTGCAAGGGGATGTCAGGTATGTATTGCAGGTATATTTGTAGACTATTGCTACTGTAATAGGGATTGTCTTCACAGACATGGTGTGTGTGGGAGGTCACATCTGCTTTTAACATGTGCACCATTGACTACTGACAGACATCCTAAGGACATAATAGTACAGTACCATTGCTAGCACAGTAAAGCTCCTGTGGATTACAGCAGAGATATGGCCAATATATGTTTACAGTCTGCCACACTTTGGTCAGTTCAGAGGTATACACAGAACCCCTTAGTGCAGGACATGTGGACAAAGCCTGACAATGTGGATGTTAACAGCCATGTAGATGGGTATATCACGTAAATACTGGTATACATTTGCCCCCATAGGTTATGCATTCATACACCCCTGTCTGTCCTGACACATAATAACTACTGGTACAGAGGTGCCATGGCCACATACTACCCACTAGTTAGTGACATACATCTGTACAGCATCCCACTGCTTTGTCTGACATACATTACTGTTATGGTGACCTGGCAGCAGTACATCTGGCAAGTATCTGGACATGACATCTCACTGGGTAAGTACACTAAGCCACTAGGTATGTAACAAAGCACTGTGCAGGCTACAGGCAGACTTCCTCAACACTGGCCTACATTTCCTATGGGGGAATACACGTACCTGCATAGATAGCAGGCTCTACAGGCATGTCACAGCACAGAGTAACAGACACCTGTGTGAAAGTGCTTAACCACAACCAATGTGAACACAGCCACAGCCACATACAGTATATGGAGTATCTGATCAACACCATCCTCATATGTGCAACTCACACACCAATCCTACAAATACTGGGCCACTACACAGTGTGGTCCTATGTCTGTCTGTGGTATGGGACACGTGTGTGTTTGGCCCTACAAACATGTAAGCCAATAGGGTAACATACAGTGGAGCATCATGTAACATCAGATAGAACAGGATCAAGAACAATGACATCTACCACAGTCTGTACACAGGCCAAAGTGCATATTCACAATACACACACTGTCAATAATCACCATAAGTACACAGACCTCAATGCTGTACACACAACCACAGAATGCCCAGGTTATGTCCTCAAATATAACCCCTACTATACATAACATGTGTAGCAGTCAGATATCTCACTGGCTTGCTATCAGATATGATGTCAATAAATATGGTGTACTGAACATATGCACCTCTTACTGCATGACATATGTACAAAGGATGACAGAGTTGAGGCTGGAGGCACAAACACAGTGCCAATATTGACATGTTGCTGTGATAACCTCATACATTTACTGTTGTAACAGGGTTTGTTGAAACATATGTCCTATGAGGGATATGAAGTCAATAACTCTCACGGCTGTCACCATCTACTGAATGCAATCCTCACACAACCTTCTGCAGTTCACAGATAAGTGCTCTGTGGGTAACACAAGAAACACAAGGCACCACATACTGCCCAGTCTGCAGATGACCCTACAGATGGGGATTCCTCATAAATATAGCACTGACATGACAGGTATTAAAAAATGTAGGACAGCCATATCCACACACACCCTGTTAAACCAACATTACTCCAAATGCAGTATAGCAGCACTTATAGTATGTAGTCAAGTCAGGCACATCCTCCTCCTGTGTGTTGGCCTGTTTCCACAGTGTATGTTGTTGGAGGTAAATCCCCAATCCATCTGTGATGCTGTTTGCCAAACAAGAGATCTAGTTCCTGCTCACAGTGAATGAAAAGGCCCAACACCAACATGATGTTCCTAGATATTGGAGTGTGTTTCTATGCAATTGGCTATGGGAATGTTACCACAGCTGTTCCACATGTAATCAGCTAGAATAGGGCTTCAATTCATGCAGAGGCCATCAGCTGATGATGAACATCACTTACAATACACCTGCTGCTACCTAAGCAAAGCAGGTGTAAGTCTCCACATCCACCAGAGAGGGAGTGAGAGAGGCAGACAGAGGCAAAGATAAGTCAGGGAGGGGTGGGAGAGTAAAACATAAGCATGTTTGTGTCACACACCTAACAGTACAGGGTATTAAACCCCTGAAGACTATGTATTGCTATCACATGTTTATGCAGTTACTAGATGTGCAACATAGGTCATATGTTGAGGAGCCCTCCAAACGTATATGTGATGGCAAGTGACATCTGCAACAGTGATATGTTAGCTATACAGTAGGTGTAGTACACATACCTGTCCTCATGAACAGGTGTCAGGGTCAACACAGCCACACTCTCACAGGGACCCACACAAATTGACACACTTGGCAGGGTCAGGAATACAACTCATCACTAGTTAGATTGCCACAATACAGTACTGTGCAGGTTTCACATGCACCACAGGGGTTATACAGAGGTTATATGGGCAAAGGGTATGTGGAGGTGTCTGACAGACAGCATGCTTCAGTATGCCAATGGGGGTTGTAGTGAATGTGAATGTGGTCATAGGCATCATACACCACACACACACAGACACAGGGTGCCAGTAATGACATGCATGGGTGCATTGTTTCATGGGTGTGTAGTAGTCGACTGTGCCAGATGGCTATACAAGTTTAGGTGATGGGTATACCTTGGCATCAGGCCACATGACAATGGTCTGCAGTGTGGCTCAGGGGTGTCATGTCTGGATTTGCCCACACAGGTGAGTATTGTATTCACCATCCAATCACCTGGGTAACTATTGTGTGTGGCCATTGCTGTGCATTGCTTGCCATGTATTTGTTCCTTAGTCCAAGACATGGATGGTGTCTGGAATGTGCACACGTCCCACATGCATGCACAGTGACATGTGGAACTGTATCTGGGGTGTCTGGCCCATGTTGTGTACACAGATTGTTATCATCAGATGTGTCAGTCCTGGCCTCATGTAGCGGGACTGTTAATAGACAGCAGGTTGTCCTGCACCTACATTGCTAGCATGATACAGGTATTCCCTGGTGTCAGTGGCATCTGTTCATAAAGGGCATGTGTGTCAGGCATGGTATGTCCTTTGTGGGTCACATTTGATGGCATCACAGGTGTTGCAGGTGTCCAGTGGGGAACATTGGAAAGATGCACTGTCTGCATGTACATGCCTATTGGACTGATGGACAGGGTGCCATGCCCTCTGTAGCCCACTGCAATCACACCATGGTTACTATCAGTGGGCAATATGTAGGGTACTACCAACATAGTGGTTGTTGCCTAGGCAAGTGTGTGTGTGTGTGTGTGTGTGTGTGTGTGTGTGTGTGTGTGTGTGTGTGTATGAGACATGGGTTGAGTGTTCTCTGGGTGATACAAGGGTTGCTAACTTTGTTCACCTGGCCTTGATGTCACATATAGGGGTATGGATTTGCACCCCGGCCTCTCAGCTATTTCACATCTGTTATCCCTGTACAGTGGATATTGTGACATATACTAGGCCCACCATATAAGAAATTTTCAAAACCCACTCCACAAGGAGTCCAGTTGTTACACATTCACAGCCACCTCCACAGAGGATACAAATAACAAACACAGACACACACACACACACACACACACACACACACACACACACACACACACACACACACACACACACACACACACACACACACACACACACACACACACACACCTGCCATGTCTGGGATTAGAACTTCTATGTAACTAGTTTATCACACTACAGCACTACATAGTTATAGGATGCACCATGGAGATTACTGGAGTACTCCTTCCCCAAAGGTGTATTTCACAGTGAATGACATCAGCAGGATTGCCAAAGTAGGGCATTTAAATTGTAGTGAGTGTGACTAGCCTAAAAAGCATTGCTCCCTACACAGACATAGAAACACACACACAAACATCCACATCTGCCATGTGTGGGAATAGAACCCCTACCAGAGTTCTATATCACACTACAGCATTACGCTGTTATAGGATGCACCACGGGGATTACTGGAGTACTTCTTCTTCAAAGGTGTAATTCACAGTGAATGACATCAGCAGGCTTGCCAATGTAGGACATTTGATTTGTAGTGAGCGTGAGTAGTCTACATTGCTCTCTACACAGACAGACACACACACACACACACACACACACACACACACACACACACACACACACACACACACACACACACACACACACACACACACACACAGTTGCCATGTCTGGGATTAGAACTTCTACCTAACTAGTTTATCACACTATAGCAGTACGCAGTTATGGGATGTTCCATGGTGATTACTGGGCTACATTTTTCCAAAAGGAGTATTTCACAGTGAATGACATCAGCAGCCTTGCCAAAGTAGGGCATTTGAATTGTAGTGGGTGTGACTAGCCTAAAAAGCATTGCTCTCTACACAGACAGAGACACACACATACACACATTTGCCATGTCTGGGATTAGAACTCCTACCTAACTAGTTTATCACACTACAGCAGAATGCAGTTATAGGATGCATCATGGAGATTACTGGGCTGCAGCTTTCCAAAAGGTGTATTTCACAGGGAATGACATCAGCAGCCTTGCTAAAGTAGGGCATTTGAATTGTAATGGGTGTGACTAGCCTAAAAGGTATTGTTCTCTACACAGGCAGAGACACACACACACAGTTGCCATGTCAGGGATGAGAACTCCTACCTAACTAGTTTATCACACTACAGCAGTACGCAGTTATAGGACGTGCCACAGAGATTACTGGGCTACAACTTTCCCAAAGGTGTATTTCAAAGTGGATGACCTCAGCAGGTTTGTCTTATTAGGGCTATGGGGAGGGCAGTGTGTGTGCATGGGCCATAACCCATTCATCTAGAGGTTGACACACCACATGCGAGCATGTGCAGGGTTATATTCCACAGGCACGTGTATACAGTTGCTAGATGACTACTTCCTTGTACAGTCATGTTGCACAGCAAGCATTTTCACCACATAGTCTGTAATGCTGATGGATACCGGTGGCTAATGTCTACAGTGAGTGACATTTAGACCTCATGTGGTTGTAGCCATTTGGCTGTGTGCTGGGTGGGACAGGCCTCATAATGGATAGCTCCTTGTCAAAGTCACTCTCTTCCACACATCTATGTACGTCTACTTTTGGCTTATTATAGTGTGTTGTCCTTGGATATATGTCTGCATTCCTATCCACTGTGTATGCAAAGCATGACTGGTGCATACTAACATCTGAAACTGACAGATATGTATGGTCCACTGTTGTTTGCAGACATGGGCTTCATTTGTTCAAGTGTGTGAGCATGCCCAGTATGACCTTTCAGTATGTTGTTGCCTGACATTGCCTTTATTTCTCTAAGTGTGTGATCATGCCCAGTATGCCCTTCTGTATTGAATGTGTGGATCGATTCCAGGTAGTTTGTACTCCAGTGCAGACCACTGTGTTGTACACCTACAGGTGGCAAATTGTTTCTGTAGGGTATCCATCGATCATTTGGCAATATGGGGTGTGCAGGGGATAGTGTGTACTGTAGGTGATTGTGTTTGTGCTGCTTCAGCTACATGGTACTGCTGTTAGCAGAGATATGCAGGCATGTGTACTGTTATACACTGTGATGTTTTCTGACCTCATGTACTGTCAAGTGGACATTCCTTCTCACAGTGATGTCTTGGGGGACAAGAGTGACTGCAGCTGTATGCGCTATTATGGGCAGATACATATATATTCATGGTAAGTTATGCCATTCTGGAGGGGGAGCTGCAGACACTTGCTGCTGGGTCTGTGTATCCGGTTCAGCACCTTGGTACAGTGCTGGCAGAGGATCCCATACTTGTACATCCATCAACATGACAGTATGGCCTTATATTGCTGTGGTAATACCTCACAGCTGTACAGCTTTGCACAGGTTACCCAGAGGCAGGGGCCATGAGTCAGGACATTACCCCTATTGTGGTGTATTGGCAGGTATGTAGCCACCCATTTATGTGTTTGCAGCGAGGGATAGTGTGTGCACACAGCTTTGTGTCAGACCTTGCACATTCCATGCTGTCCATGCTCCCAACCCCCCTCTGTTATGCTATCCTCTTCCATACATTATGCATACATTCTCTGATACTTTCCCTAAGGTTATCACCCCATCACAGCTGTGTGTTGGTGTTGGCCCACAGTTCATGCAGTGGGACATGGAGGACATGTTACTGTGGTTTGTCCACATGGCCTTGCATATGGGTTATGTGGAGTGTGTTATGTTGTTATTTGGGTGTCCATAACATGCATTGGCAGTACATGTGAGACACAGGCCCTTGGCAGAGGCCTGTGGGCCATTAGGTGTTGATGCAGGCCAGATGTGGCAGGCTGTTGCATTCTGTCAGTCCAACAGTCTCAGACCGCCATACAGTATATTCTCCTGGGGTGACAGGGTAGGTGTGCTAGGTGTTCATGCCAATACCTTCTATCAGTCTTGTTCAGGTGGTGTCGATGTTAGCAGGGTGCTACCTATGGCTAGCAACACACCTGCATGGGACACCTGCACTGCATGCTGCATTCATTCACTATTGTCATATACAGATGGGGTCATATAGTACCCATTCCCCACAGCAGGGATACGACCAGAGAGGTACCTGTGGGTGGTGTTTGCATGAGCTGGGTGCATGTGTAATATGGACACTACTTGCATCTGACACACAGATATGCATTGGTCATTCCAGTTATGCTGACATGTGCAGGTACATCAGCTGTTTCCCAAAACCTTCTTTGTGATCTGCAAGTGCACTACAGGACCAGATAATGTGATGCATATCTGTATGTACAATTCCAAGGGTGTCTCCATTTCACAGTGACACAATATATACTGTATGTCTGGGGTACTTCCCCCTGTGTACTGCTTGTATATCTAGCACAACAGCCATGCCATGTCTGTCTTTCAGATGGTGACACATTACCACCATACATTTACAATGGCTTACTGCTAGCATGTGTTATACTGGTAGGTATTGTCTTTGGCACTGCAGTTGTGAGGACTTGTCCCTGTCATCAGCAGTAGTGGGCAATGGCCAACAGGTCTTACCTCAACATGCACACATACTGACCACTCTCACACAATATGAAACACACACCAACCTAATGCACACATATCTGCATATTGTGCAGATGTCACAACCTATCTTGCTACCTTGGCCACCTCTGTGCATCTGTGCTCCACTGGTTTTATACCTACACATACATGCTACTACATTTCTACATAGGGTTGTGGGGGGCACACCTGACTGTTACAATGTGAATACATCGGATTGGGGGGAACACCAGACCTTTACTATATTTCTAAATAGGTTTGGGGGGGCGCACACCTGACTGTTACTACATTTCTAATTAGGGTTGGGGGAGAACACCTGACTGTTTCTACATTCCTACACAAGATTGTGGGGGGCACACTTGACTGTTACTACATTTCTACGCAGGATTGGGGAGGAGGCACAGCTGTCTGTTTCAACATTTCTACACAGTGGTTGGGAGGGGACACACCTGACTGTTACTACATTTCTACACTGGATTGGGGGAAAGGGCACACCTGACTGTTTCTACATGTCTACATATGAGTGGGGGGCACACCTTACTGTTACTACATTTCTACATAGGATTGTGGGAGGACACACCTGACTGTTTCTACATAGCTACACAGGATTATGGGGGCACAACTGACTGTTACTACATTTCTACACAAGATTGGGGAAGCACACTTGACTGTTACTACATTTCTACACAAGATTGGGGGGGGCACACCTGACACTTGTACACAATTGCTATGACTGTACTGGTATGTCAGGTACTCCATTTAATTCTGTATTCTAACCTATCATGCTGACTAGAGGCATATCAGTGTACTACAGATCTTAGCTTTGATTGACCTACATATTAGTTTCTGACTTCCTGCCCTTCAGAACTAACATCACACTGCCTGACCTGCTGTAGTCTGTCTGTGTAGGCCTGGGGGGAGGTTCCCCATAGGCATTATGCAGAGGCCATAGCACAGCCCTTGTTTGTGTTTGTCTACACCTGTCCTACTGGCTGAGACTGTTGTTGGGTATTTATACCTCCCTGACTGGCATGTGTGAGTTATATGGATACACGTGGCCCAGCACATTTCCTGCAGTGGGTTTTGTTGCCCTGTGTAGTACTGGCTACTGTGGTGACACCCGTATTTGTTACAGATCTCATGGTGCCACTATAGGTATCTACTATCTGCGGGCATACCATTCAGTCACCCAATTCACTTGCATGCTCACATCCATACCATAGATTCAGGTAACAACACATTCTACTCCATTTCACAATTGGTAGGTTGAGTGACTTACCTTGTGGGTGTCCCAGCATTGAGGGTGGTGCTGCAGGGCTGCCTATGTCGGATGCACATTGTACACTCCCTACACATGGTTGAGCACAGGTAGTGTCATGTTTGGCATCCCTTTTACTGTATGTGCGAGTCAGAGAGAGGTGTCATTCCCTGGGTCCCTCCTGTGTCAGTGTATGTGCTATGCGTTGCCTCTTTGCCAAGGCCAGGGCATACTGGGCATGCCTTCTTCTGCCTACTGGGGCAGGCTCAGGTTGTTCCTCCTCTGAGTCACTCTGTGCCTGTGCAGGCCTTGGCAATGGTGGGGGGGCTGTGTGGCCCTGCCCCGTGCTGTTCCTGCTTGTTTCCACAGGATCATATTGTGCAGCATGGCACATATGATGACAATTTGGGTACATGTAGCTGGTGAGTACTGCAAGGCTCCACCAGATGTGTCCAGGCACTGGAACCATGACTTGAGCATCCCAAACACATGCTCTGTTATAATTCTGGTCTGTGCATGTGCCTCATTATAGAGTTCTTGTTTGGGTGTTTGTGTATTTCTGATGAGTGTCATCAGCCATGGCTTCAGTGCATAAGCAGCATCCCCCACTAGGTGACTGTAAGGGATGTCCCCATTGGCAAATCTCTGGTACAGCTGCATCAGATGCCAGATGTGGGAATTGTGATAGATTCCAGGGCAGCCAGCACACACATTCATTATTATGCCCTGGGCATCACGCAGAACCTGGCAGTTGATGGAGGGGAAGCCCTTGCGGTTGATGTAGACCTTACCCTGCTCACTGGGTGGTGCTTTGATGCATATGTGCATGCAGTCTATAGCACCCACTACCTCAGGGTATTCTGCTATTTGGTGGAACAGTTGCATATTGCTGGCCAACGCCTCACGGGTGTTGGGGAAATATACGTGCTCACCGACATGTGCTGATATGGCATTCAGGAAATGGTGGAGTACCCTGGATGCTGATGCCTATGAGATCCCCATCATATCCCCAGTTGGCCTTTGGAAGGTACCTGTATCTAGTATTCATAGCCTACACATACCTTGGTATCTACTGGGATGGGTTCCCCTCTGTTAGTTCTGTGTGTCAGATATGGCCCGCACAGCTCAGCAATTTGCTGTAAGAGGTCCCTGTCCACCCTATAGCACTCCACTATCTCCAGCTAATGTAGCCCCTGGTAGTTTACCCTGGGTCTGTGCACTCTTCTCTGTCTCCTCACTGTGGGTTGGTTGACAGCATTCACATCCGCATCACCCTCAGCCTCTTCCACATGTTGTTATATGATAGCTATTGCAGCCCCTATCGTTTTGTTGTTTTGTTTGTTACAACTTCCCCGCTTGTATACACCAGTGGTGTAGAGTATGAGAAAAAACAGAGAGAAAGGTGTTTGCATAGTTTATAGTAGTGTTCTGGGCTGGGCTGGTCTGCTGCCTGTGTAATTGGCTGATTCTGATACATTTCACCTGCCAGCTATGCTAGTTCTCCTAGATTACCTTCCTACTGCTGTTTTCCCTTCCCATTGCCTTCCTGTTTAAGCCCAGGGGTGCGCCACGCAAACACAGTGCTCAAACATGCACAGAGCTGCTATTTCCTGGTTTACTTTTTTTTTCTTTACAACCCGATGCGTGGCACGCACACTTGCTTAGGCAATGTAAAGAGTGCTAGGCAACCTCGGACACACCCCATTGCTTAGCTGTGCTAAGTTTGGAGCAAACCCGAGCCACAGGGCTCCAATCCACTTACAGTATGCCTGACACACACTCCAATGATGTCAGCTAACTCCTAGGGTTGCACCAAGATATTCCTACTCTTACACTGTTGGGAGCTGACTAGCATGCAGGGGAAATCTGGGATTCACTATCATTCCCCTCATTTGCATAGGATTGCCTGCTAATGCATAGTTACATGTCCCGCACTGAGCCTCCCCCCTTAGCAACCACTATTCATTGGCCATGTTGCCTTCTGCCTGCCATTGAGTATAATGGCAGAATAGTGATTTTAGTTAGAATGCTTATTTTAGATTTATTTTCTTATTTCCCCTCGATTCTGTTTGCGTGCCATTGCCCTATGCTTAAACAGCCAAGATTGGCTAACAAAAAAAAAAATAAAAGTTGATTTTTTTTTTTTTGCAAGTGTTTTCCATGCCAGTGGCCTTATAGTTGGCCATTGACATGCTTTATACATGATATCCACCATTTATTTGGAGCTGTCATGGCTCCGTTTTGTAATTTGCAGAAATGTACTCTGTTACTGGTGAAGTACATTTCTGCAGATTACACTAGTCCTGCATGGCCAGTTTGCAGCTTCGTGGATCGCAAATTCACCTAATTTGTATGGATCTCTCCTACAAATGGAGTAATTTACATACAGGGGCTGAGTCCATGCAGGACTAGTGCAGGAGCACTCATGCATGCCCCTACAGGTTATTCCTGGATCGCACGGCAGACATATTGCCTGCTGGAGCTCCTGCACTAATCCTGCACGCCGTGCAAGGCTTGCAGAATCCGAGGGGTTGTTTCTGTGTGTTTAGTGCTAGCTGTTTAGCTTGTCCTGGATTTCACAGTTTATTAACTGAAGCCCAGAGTAGTTTTTGATTATTAATGTATGTATTTTGATTGGTCAAGTAATAGGTTTTCTTATCTTTGGTAATAAGTTGTTACATAACTGCTGGTCTGAGCTGGTTGTGCAGGAATAAATAGGCAGGTTTTAAAATGATATTCAGAATGAATGTTTCCACATATATATTGACAGAGTAAGCAGAATGCAGCAACGCCAATGAGCCAAGAAACAGAAGGAAAGAAGCAGAAGATGGGAAGATATAAGCCTAGAATCAGCAAACAGAGTATGATGGTCAAAGAAATGTTGGACAGGTACAGCCTGATAACAGCACTGATAGAAAAATTATTCTAATACTGTGCCACATAGGAAGGTCTACACCGGTTACTGGGCACAGACATAAATGTTAGTAGTTTGCAAACTACTCACTGGAACTTTCTAACTACAAAATTCATCTATATAAATTATTTTGACCCCCTTCCTTAATAAATCTAAAGTGTAGATGTCCAACAATTAAGGGGGGTTGATTAAGCACACTGAAGCCATCTCTTCTTCCTTGTGGGGAACAAAATAGTTTCTCTTTCTATATTAGCATCCATCTGGTGGAAATCTAAGGTTATAGACTTCAGTGAAATGGTTACAGTTAGTACCATAACTAATATTATCAAGAAGGGGCATGCAGTAGTATATTATAGCAGGCACAGCTGCTCTCCAATCAGGCGAGGACTGGAAGGACTTAACTGACAACTCTGCTGCATCAGTAAGATGGCAGCCTAGAAGGCCATCAGTGTCCCTTATACTCATTCTTTTCCAGCTCTCCAGTAAGAGGAGTTCAGGATTCTTTGGCCTTCAAAGAAGTCATGAAAAATATGAGGGTTATATATGTGAATGAAAAGTAGTGAATGAATGAATTGCAGGGGTCCAAGATCTCCACACTGCACCCAAATAATGTATAGCAAGACAAGCATAAACATCAGACAGCTACCGCTACCCCTTTTGCTCTTCTTTCAAAGCCATTGCTTTGGATGTTTCTTACATTTTTTTAGTCAGAAGCAAAGATATAGACTGTGTTTTAAAAACTGAAATAATATTCATATGGAACCATGGCAACAATGAAAGTCTAGTCAAGGGCTCAGAGTTGACTGAATATAAGCTGCTGAAAATATAAGATGCTAACTCTACAGTATACTGAAACATTTAGTGAGATATGTCCCCAGAGAACACTACATTATTTAGTGCAGAAGTATTGATTCTGCATTTGAAGTTTATGAGACTGGAAACTGAAAAAAGTAAACAAGTTAGATAATTTTACTCTAGAGAAGCCATACCACCTGGGGGGGTGGGGTACAAATTCTAGAGTCAAACAACCTTGGGGAGCAATTGAATACTTTTTTTAATTATCGTTTTGCAAAGTTTATAGCTTTGTAACAATTATAGTATCCAAGGTGTAGGCTAACTACCTTCACCCAACAATATGTTTATGCAGACCACTTTCAAAAGACTTGCTACAGACTCATACCTCTCAACTGTACATATTTTCGTAGAATGCCCAGATTTTTGCCTCATATTTTTGTTCTGTTTTTCACAAAATTGTGGTTTTCTGGCAAATTAGTGGCAAATCATTAAAGATTAAAGCTGGAAAATAGTGACAGACATTTGATTTCAGACTTCATGCGCTTCAGAAAATTCACGCTAATGCAAAACCTGTTATTCTATCAACTTTCTAAGTTTGTAAGAGAAATATTTAAAAATTGTCCCTATTTTTCTGCCTTTGTCACACTTTTATTTATGGCTTTGTCCAGATTTCTTGCTCTAAGAGATTGAGAGGTATGGCTACAGTGTATCTCTTCAATTTTTTTTTGTGATTTGGTTACATTTTTCATTCAGTCTGTTCTGTTTTGACTACTTTAATTTATGATTTACTGGCTATCTATGAGCTGTTATAGACCCTATTTTAATATGATGTATAAAACAGATTGCTGACATAAATGCATTTAACTTCATTTAAGTTATTTTTTTATGATAATGTGAACAATAAATCATTTTAACTAAAAAAAGGGAACTTAAATTTCAAATTTATTTCAGTGTTTTAGCCCAAAATACTATTAACATAAGACCAAATCAAAATGTACTATACTTAGTGTCAGATTAATCAGAACAAAATTAATTTATAATCAAATGTTAATAAATAGAGAATAAGCAAATGTGGTCATCCCACTCCATCATAAGCCATTTCAAAGAAGGTAAATTTTAAGTGTCCTCCAGAAACCCTCCAGCGTTAGACACTCCTGAATCTACTACAGCAGAATATTCCACAAACGGGGAAGCTGGTAAGAACATGATTGAAATCTTAAACTTCAATCTACACAAATTGAACTGCCATCTGTCCCTTGGAGGCTGAAATCAGGACTCAGGCATGGATATAGGACTCAATCAGTTCCTTTAACTGAGACACCCTGGTTATAAGTGGACAAAAGTACTAACAATAAGATATCTTATATGAGCCTATAATAAACAGTGAGCTAATGCAGACTGTGCAGAGCAGGCATAATATGCTGGTCATGTGTTGTACCTGTTAGTAGCCTTGTGGTTGAAGACTGCACCATCTACAATTGATAAAATTCAGTGTTAGGAAGTCCCAGGTGTATGGCATTGCAGTAGTCTAACCTCAAAGAGCCATTCCACCTGGATTCTCAGCAATACAATGTCCAAGGAGGAGTAGATTCAGGGGTGAGGAATTTATGATCTGCGATAGTGACATGTTGGAACTGACTCAGGTTGCAACTAGGGAGATCAATTCCTTTAAGCATGTCCTGGTCATAGCAGCAAACTGTAGATTTCTATTTGTCTACCATTCACCAGGCTGCGCAAGGAGATTCCAGTAAGAAAGATGATAATCCCAGCGAAACAACAAAATTGCAAACACACCAAAGGTGAATGAACGCCAGGAATACAGGATACTGTGCTGGAAACACTTAATTTATTGACATAAAATAGGTTGAGCGCTTTCTACAGAAGTAAATCTGTCTTCTTCAGAACATCATAGCATGGAATCATGACGCTTATATATCATAATTGAAGTAAAAAGCCCGCCCATGTGTGAGACTTCTCAAAAATAGCAGTAAGAGTCACAAACAAAAACAATACCAGGTAGTACTTCCGTGCAAGAACACTACTGGGGATTCCTATGAAGAAAAGCAAACTCAAAAAAAAGATTCCAGTAAGAGTTCACTGGCTTTCCCATCAACTCAGGTGTTGGTGCAAAGTGGTTTTGACATTTCGATGGATAATATGCTGGTGACTCTTGCTAAATAATTTAGGTATGTTATGACAAGTTTCAGGTTTTTCAGGTTATTACCTCTGCAACACATAAATCAGGCCATGCTCTATACTTGACCCTAATGGATGTCAGAACTTTGCAGTTGATAGTAGAACCAGTCTCCTCTTGGTCTGATCACTTTCTGGTTCACTTCAGCTTGCAGTTGCTGCATTATAGTCCCTTTGATCTTGAACTAAAGATTATTCATACAATTGGCCATTTTTTCCAGAATTCTTTTCCACCATCATCTTTCAGTTCCTCAAGGAGAATTGCATTGACTGTCCAGATGCCATGAGGTCAAGGACTACAACAGTTTGCTCTCAATGGCACAGGATTCTTCTGGTCCCCAGTGATATCTGCCCAATCGTGACCAGGAGACTAAACCCTAGTTTGATCAGAGATGCTGTCTCTTGCAACAAGAGTGGTACTGACTGGAACATCAGTGGTATCATACAAGTCTGTGGAATGACATACATGACTTGGATGAACACTGCTGCCTTCCAGGAAAATATCTCTCATAAAAATGGCAACATTTCTATCCAGAAAGCTGTCTTTATTAGCCATCCAACCAAAATGACTCTTCCATATGGTGGACAGGATGTGCAGCCCAGACTAACTTACTACTAGAAAATCATTATATACCTCACAATGTGAGTCTGCTGATTGTTAGTTTTTTTTTTTTTATTTTCACCCCATGAGCTGATGGGTTTGCAGTTTGGGTTTGCCTCCATATCTCCTATTTCTTGGTTGGTGTAGAACATTCCAGATTCCAAAGGATTCACTACTGCAATCTCAGGTATGTGACTGATGGCTTGTGAAATGGATCCATGTCTGTCAAGGTTTGCAATGCCTGACACTTACATTCACGGATCAGTGATATTTTTTTCAGACTGCACTTTGATCACTAAGAGATGGAGTTCTTCACTGGCTTTGAAACAGGCTATTATTACCCTTAATCTCAATTAACTTGACATTGATCCTACAGTTTTTGGCCACTGCTGCCCAGTCTCCTACCTTCACATTTTGGAAAAAGTTATATCACCTCAGAACAAGAATTTCTCAGGATTGGTTCTTGGTTGTGGTGCCTTCTTTTTGGTGACTGCATGTATTGCATGGGCTCTGGCTCCTTCCTCCACTCCAAAAGGAATGCAGTAAGTAGGATGGTGACTGGTATATTGTCTGGCAGTGTGTGCATACAGCATCCATGTATAAAATAGAAGAAAGGCCTGGCAATCTACTTCTGTTTACTCCTTTGTCTATTAAACTCCATGGATGGAGGTAGTTGTTCATAAGGTTACTATAGGAGTTGAATGAGACTGTCAGCTTAGATAGATGGATTGAGAAGGTTGTCTACAAGCAACTTGAAACTCACCTTACATTCAGTGGGCTCATGAATTGAAACTCACCTTACATACAGTGGGGTCATGAATTGAAACTCACCTTACATTCAGTGGGCTCATGAATTGAAACTCACCTTACATTCAGTGGGCTCATGAATTGAAACTCACCTTACATTCAGTGGGCTCATGAATTGAAACTCACCTTACATTCAGTGGGTTCACGAATTAAAACTCACCTTACATTCAGTGAACTCATGAATTGAAACTCACCTTACATTCAGTGGGCTCATGAATTGAAACTCACCTTGCATTCAGTGGGCTCATGAATTGAAACTCACCTTACATTCAGTGGGCTCATGAATTGAAACTCACCTTACATTCAGTGGGCTCATGAATCCCTTTCATTCAGGTGTTTGCACTCACCATAGTATTTAGACAGTCCTTATATGAGTAATTAATGGCCTCATTCTTGCTAGGGATCAGTGGCACTGTTCAGTACTGGTCTTTGTGGATCTCACAGTAGCATACCATGTATCATGGCATTTTGATAGAATGTTTACAAACCTGTTGTGGTATTTTTGCTACTTTCTTAGAGTGACTTATTTTTAACCTCACACTGGCTGTTCCCAAAAGGTCTGTTAGGGGATCAGTTCATCATCCATATACTCTTTGGATTGTGGAATACCACACGGTTTGGTCTTAGGTCCTTTACTGTTTACACTCTACATGTTTCCCCTGATGATGCATACATTTACCTCTCTCTTTTTTACAAGAAAGCACTGTGAATATGTATTCCTTGGCTGATCTTCCTGATGCCATGCACTCTTAGCTAAATCAAAATTGGATAGAACTCAGCACCTCCAAAACAATGCCATGGCAGTTCATAAGGCCTTGAGGAACTATTTTTCTCCTCCCAAATCCATCATCATCAGATACAGTGGTAATAAGCTTGATGTGTAGATCAGCACTCTTTCCGGGACTAAGTACTGCGGGCAATAAAATCATCATGCTTCCATTTGCAGAACATTTCAAGGAATTAGCACTTGCTACCTCAAGTTGACCTCTTGTTGTCTGTGCTGAGTAAAGTGTTACAGAAATGTATTGCTGTAGTACCCTCTTCCTAAGTTGTGTGCAAAGCACAATTGATATAAGTGCATTAGTGTCATGGGCATATGACAAACCTAGGTACCAGGCCTATATGTGATACTTTGGTGAGCAGCACATTATAGACTGATGACTAATGGGTGATTCCTATGTTTTGGATTTAAAGGCTGACACTGCAGTATCTCTGGGATTTCTCCTTTCTAAGAGCTACAGCCATCTTGTAGTTAGTATATATGAAAAAGCATGAATGATAGGAGTGCTGGAGGAGGGGTGAACCACTCTGCAAATGTACTCTTTTACTGGGTTTTCTATTCTTGCTTGACAAGTTTTTTTTTTGCAATGTCACTGCTTATAATTGCATGTATAAGCTCTGGTAGTAAGCTGGCAAAAACAGCATGATCCCTTGCCATGCTTTTACTGTGTAGTATAAGGATGCACAATACAGTGCCACAAATGCTGTTTCTGTACTGCCTATACAGTACAGAACACGTACATTTCCAAATGGAGGATATATCTTTTGATGAATGCTAACTGCATAAATGCAATTACTCCCATCTCAAATCCTGAGTCTAGAAGTCCCAGAATGTTTGCATATTTATTGATTCTGTTGCAGGTGGTTCTGTCGAATATTGCTTTCATTGACAGAATAAACTACTCTACTGTATCTTTACACTGCACTTTGGTGTAGGTGATTGTGTTGATTGCATGATTTGCTTAATTGTGTTTATTTTGATGCGCATAGGGTGTGCTTTTGGTTAAGGTAAAAGGTTTTGGTATTAAGGTGTGAGTGTGTGTGTGTGTGTGTGTGTGTGTGTGTGTGTGTGTGTGTGTGTGTGTGTGTGTGTGTGTGTGTGTGTGTGTGTGTGTGTGTCTGTGTGTGTATGCGTACAAGGTGTGTGTCTAAGCTTTCTTCTGTATGGTGGCCAGCTGGAGATGTGAGTTTTGTAAATGCTGCATAAAGGGATAGTTTCAGTGTAGTGTGTCTGTGTGTGTAAGTGTTTTTCTGGTTAGGGTTAGAGTGTGGACTGGTTTAGAAATATTTTTGTCATGTGCAGTGTGTGTTAGTGTCTTGTGTAGTGTACTATTAATGAAAGGGTTTTTCAAATGGTTATGTGTAGCACTAGGGTTATGGGAAGGGGCAGAGTGAGGGTTAGCACACATGAATACAGTAGGGCAAGAGGAAGAGCTATACATATGTACTGTCTTACATCAATAATTCGATTGTCCGATTGCTGTGGATCAAGGAAATTTAAAGTAAGCGCTATTTGATTATTTACCATAAAATAACTCCACACATACACTCAGACAAACGTAGGCTTAACTCCATAACACCTTACCATACACACACATTTTTATATATATATATATATATATATATATATATATATATATATATATATATATATATATATAATCTCCTGAAGATTGCAGGAAACTGAAATTCCAATATAGCACCTCCATAACTCTGCTGAAATAAGAGTGCAATCAAAGAATCTGTTCTCAATCTAATCTTTAAACTGTATGTACTTACTCCACCTAGCTTAATCTGTAAAAGTGGAGAACTTGTTTTTGTATTTTTGTTCAGTATATTACTTAGTGGCAAGCACACTATATCAGGTCACATATTGCTTAACCCTCATGCCTCCCCCACCTTAATTCTCTAGCTAACTGTATTAAAAATCCTGTCTCTTAGTATAGGTCACTTTCAACTTGGCAAGCTCTAACTCTTGTTCCTTTAAACTTATGTATCTTTAGGAAACCTTGCGGGGTGTCTTTAGCCTTGGTTTCTTAGTCCATAATTATCAACAGATATTTTTTTACCATATTTTTTTACCATATATTTACTCATTCCAAAAACATATCTTCTCCATTTCTCCCTCCCCTCCATGAAAACAGGCTCTGTGGAACCTAGTCGGACTTTCCCGGTCAACAAATGTTAAATAAATATACCCACCCACCCCGATTACAATAACATTTATACCAAGCCTAACTCCTTCCCTACATCTCTTGCACCAATCACCATTTACCAATAATTTCTGCCCGATCACATTTCTCCATTTAATCTCCACCAATTCCTACACTCATTGCCAATAAACCAGCACATCCCATACCTCATCACTCCACAACAGACACCCACCTAACCCCCACTATGCTCATCCATTACATTACCTACCACCCTTTGATTTGTCTAGCATGTTTCACTATAGTTCTACCACACTACCTCTCATTTCTCTAACTCTCACCCTTCTTATATATACTACATCATTAAATTCCCAGAATCTTCTCATACCAGTAAAATCCACCATATACAATACTTTTATCTAGAAACAAAAACAGATACCTTCTCTAATATATCACCCACTCTATACAATTTCAGCATAGTATTATTCACCAAATTGAAAATTCTCCAAGACTGACTAAAACCTACGTCCCCACCCACAACAAAAATTAAAGCATTTAAATAAAACAACCCCCTTAACCACCACACAAAAATAGACTCTTACTTAGCCCTATGTGGCGATATCCATCTCAACCCAGGCCCATCCGTTAACCCTACCTCTTCCAAATTTTCTTCCCATAAAAATCTACTTTTAATTATTCTTAACCTGTGTAGCATCTGCAACAAAACTACAGAACTCCATGCATGGCTAACGTAGCACTCCTCTGATATATTAGCACTCACAGAAACATGGCTCAAGCCACATATTAAAGATACTGAACTACTCCCACCAGGCTACAACATAATTAGAGCAGACCAAACTCATAAAAAAGGGGAAGGTGTAGCATTAATCTATCCTAACACTCTTACCCTACTCCCATATCCTAAACCCATCCTCTGCTTCTGTACAGCTGAAATTCTCTTAGCCACCTTAAAATTCAGTAATACTAAACAACTATGCATTGCAGTCCTATATACTCCTCCAGGGAATAACATCCCTTTATTAGAAGATATCCTATCCTGGCTCTTCCAAAACATTACCAATTAAACCATTATCTTAGGGGATACCAACATAAATTGTCAAAATCTAAACTCTGACCATACCACCAACAGCATAAACCTATATGGTTTTACCCAACGTATCTCTGTCCCAACATGAATCTCAAAAAATAAATACCCAGGACCTACACTTGACTGGATCCTAATTTCAAATCCCCACAAATACACTAACTGCGGAACCCTACCTAATAATTTAAGTGACCACCTAACCACCTATACTAACAGAACCATAACCCATATCACCAATAAATACATTTATAAAACCTCACATAATTTGTCTAACTTCAACCAACAACAATTTAACTTAGTATTAAAATCTATAAACTGGTCCTTACTAAAATCCCCACCATTAGATGATGCCATTAGCCACTTCAACAAAATATTCCTAGATACCCTTAACAACGTAGCTCCCCTCCACACTAAAAGAATAAAAACTAATCATGGTCTCTGTCTGACCAAGGACACCAAAAACCTACTGGTAACAAGAGACAAAGCCTGGCAAGAATGGCAAAAAAAAAACTAAAATTGACCCAAATTACCAAAAGTACAAACAACTATGCAACCAAGCAAAAAAAAAAAAAAAAGATTAACAAACACAAATAATGCTATTTCTCCCACCAGCTAACCTCCCAAAAAATAACCCAAAAAAATGTTGGCATACCATCTCCCAGCTCCCTAACCCTAGGACTCAAGAGAACCCACCTCCTGCAACCGATAAAACCCAATCCCAAATAGCTGATGCTTTCAACACACATTTCATAGACAGCATACTCAATCCACGCAATCCCTCCAACCAGCCCTCAAACTCTCACCCCATGCAAAATCCCAGCCACTCCCAAACTCATACAGAACCCCCTTCTCATCTTTCCATTTCCTTCAAGACACTGCCTCAACTAACCAACACCTTCCTCTCCTTACTCTCCAACCTGTACCACTCACCACATACATAGGATACTCCACAAACTAAACATGTTCTTCCTCTGCTGACTATCTCCCACTAGAGTACTTAAAGCTGATGCCATAGCTTATCCAATCAGTATACTTATCAACAGATCCACCACAGAATCCTACACCCCACAGTCTGAAAAAAAATCCACAATAACCCCCTACACAAAGGTCGTAAGTCTTATGACATATCCAATTATCACTCCATCGCTATACTATCTCCCCTATCCAAACTATTAGTAAAATGCATACATAAATAACTACTTAATCATACCCTACAAAACAAATTACGTACTCCAACCCAGCATGACTTTAGACCTTCACATAGTAAAACTACTGCATTAGTCTCCTTCACAGATACAGTCAACAAAGCCAAGAATGCTGGACTGCTAACATCTGTAATATTTCTTGATCTATCCAAGGCCTTCGACACTATTTCCCACTCAAAACTACTACAACTCTCTACTCTCAATCTTTCCCCTACTTCTCAACTGTGGTTCAACAGTTACCTAACAGACATGCAACAATGTATAAAATGGCAGGGAAATCTCTCAAACTATCTACCTAATAGCACTGGAGTGCCACAGGGATCCATTCTTGGACTATTAATCTTTAACATCTTCATTAACAACCTTCACACCATCTCGGACCAAAGCTCCCTTATACAATATGCTGACAATTCTACTATCATCTCCTCCTTCAATAACATAAAACACCTTCAGCATCTAACCCAAACTGCCTTTACATCCATAGAATCCTGGCTAAACAAGGCACAGCTCCTGTTGAACCCAAATAAAACAAAACTTCTCCTTTTTGCACCCAATGATCTCTCAGCCGATTTCAAGATAATTTCTTTAAACAATACTCATCTAGAAGTTGTTACCCAAGCCAAACTCCTAGGAGTAACCATAGACAATAGGTTTTCTTTTGACCTACATATTCACAATGCAATAAAAAAACACTACAAACTAGGAATGGTATACCATCACAAAAACTTCATGAACTCCACCATTAAAAACACCCTGGCTACTACTTACATGGTCCCCTCCCTTCTCTATGGTGTTCCCATTCTGACAAACATTTAGATTACCCCAAAATACAAACTAGAATCCTGCTATAATAAAGTTGCAAAATTCGCTATAAATGCACTTCATAACACTCAACACTGCACTGTTCCCAGTACCCTCAAATGGTTTAAATTTCCACTCCTTCAAGACCACCTACAACTCAATATGGCACACACAGTTATATATCAACGTGATAACTGTCCAGCACTCAACACACTCATCCAAACCTACATAACCACCAGAAAACTCTGATCCGAAGACAAGCAACTAATAACCCTACACAGACCAAACAAAAAAGCTGGTCAGTGCCTATACTGCTACCTTGTAGCAAAATATGGAATGACCTACCAAGCAGCATCAGGATAATAACAGACCACAAGAACATGAAACTCATGTTAAAACACCACCTGCAAGATTCAAGCATCTGCCTTTGTTCCAAAGCAACCTAGCAACCTCTGTTCCAATTGACTTCGCTCCCCCCAGCTCCCCATTTCTCTCTGCAAACTAGCTGCAAGTCCTACTAATGTACTTTAGCTGAACCTTTACTTTCTCTTACTCTCGTCTTCCAAAGATCTAGCTGCAGTCTACCTAAAAACCCTTGTAGACACCCCTTTTAAACCATACAAACTTTCATTATAATGTTACTATCAGCCTACCTAAAATTATTGTAACGAGATAAACCATCTGTATTTCTTGATTGCAATAGCTATTGTTGTAATTATCAGCTGCCAATATGTCAACAAAGCTACCTGTAATTTATAAGCTACAGAAATGTAATGCTCACTGTACTTCATTTTTTGCTAAATGTTTTTATACTTTGCGGAGCTTTTCTCCCTGGGCTTCTGCTGAAAATGGGTTCCTGAACCAGTCAGACTTTCCCGGTCAACAAATGTCAAATAAATAAATATATAAATATATATAAATACGTAGAAAATTAAATTTCACTACATCACTGCCTCACCAGTTCTCTGATTTGGTATATACTACATTGACCACAAATGGCTGAAACTCAATCAAAAAAAAAAAAAAAGCACCATTTTATGCAGAGGGGCAAGCCTCCCTGCACCCTCCCCACTCCTCCCTAAGAAATATGTATGCCAACTTCAAGATCACAAAATATAGGGAAAAGGGCAAAATCCCATCTCACGCTGTGTAGCAATCCCAGAAAACAAATGTAGGCATCCTGAGATACTCCAAGAGTTAAACTAAACAATGTTCCTAACAAACAGTGTAACAAACATATGATCAAACAGACTGAGTCCAGATCTCTCTCTCTCTCTCTTTATATATATATATATATATATATATATATATATATATATATATTTATATATATTTATATATATATATATACATACATATATATGGATCCCTATCAGATGACAGAAATTTCATATGACTGAAACTCATTTGACTGAGACCATAAGACTGAAATTTCAAAATGCTGAAAAATGACTTGACTGAAACCCATAATACTGAAATCTTACAATGCTACATTTCAACATACTGAATTGTAAAGTGGACAATATAAAACCAGAATAGTTGGAGGCTACACACCCCCCAATGTGGGGGCTGTACCCCCACCCCCCCAACTATATATACTAACTCCAGAATCGCACTACAGTGGCTTCCCCCACCTATTCTGGTTTTATATTTAAGTCAAGACTCAAGCCATTGCAATAATGCCACCATTTTTCTGAAAAAGCCAGACTTTCAGAAGTGACATTTATTATTAATTCTGTTAACATTTAACAACTTGTGGGCTTTATATTTTAGTGTAATGGGAAGAGGCAATCAGCAGTGATGGGTCTGGGTTAAGCTTTATGGTTTCAGCTTTATGTCAAGCAGTTTTAACACAATTATATAAAGTAGTAAATCTCAGATTTTTATAATAATAATGTTAACTTTGAAGTAGTGGAAAATAAATCTGTTATAGAGCTGTATGGGATGTAAGCTGGGAGATACCTTCTCAGTTTCCCGTTCTCATCTACTCAGACCATCATTCAAGAAGGAAGATTTGGGAAAGAGTAACACTTCAACACCTATGTGTCTGACATCATGAAGTCTAACATTCCTTTCAGTGTTAAGGTTTTCTATTTTCCAAGTCACTAGACTAGCTCACTAATGGTCATCAGTAAGGGAACTATAATATTAATTCTTCCTATTTAATGTGCCTTTAGAGACAATAAGGAGTTTGTAGCATTTTCAGAAAGCATTGGAATTGATCACCTAGAGGGAAGCTGGAATTAATTAGTTTAATATTACTATTTCATATATTAATAATTATTAATAATTTTAATATTTCCTATCTGTATACATATGTAAGCTCCTCTTTAGTAAATTGTATTCCCAGCATGTTATATACTATGCTTGATATACATGTTTGTTATTACTACTATTATTAAATGGAGCTTTTCTCCCCGGGTCTCCACTGAAAATGGGCTCTTTTCGGTCCAGTGAACTTCCCTGGTCATCAAATTGAAATAAATAAATAAATAAATAAATAAATAAATAAATATTTACATATGACTACTGATAACTGAGAAGAAACTTAGAATTATTAAATAAATTAATAGGTTTTGCCTGCCAAGGTGCAATGATCAATGAAGACAAGCACACTCACACAGAGTGAGCACTGGACAGTCAATCTCTCTGTTAACCAAAAGGAAGCATATAAAGCATAGGCAAAGATGGGGGTGGGGTAGTTAAGAATGTTGTCCTAGGCAACCAGTAAGAATGAGGAGCCATTGTCTCACTTACAGCACTACTGTTTGTATAATTAAGGGGCCAAAGACAGGTTTAACATGAAAAAATCATAAAGATAATAAGCCTGCAAGAAAATGTGAATGCCATCTTCTGCTGCAGTTTCATTTTATAGTTATATGAAACTTCAAACAATGGTGAAAGATTCATATATTGGCAAGAGAACCTGAGAAATATCTGTTCTAATCATTTGAACTGAATGTCAGTTACACTATGCCAAATAAGAACAAGCAGAACTTTATTGGTACATTTACACAATGAGTCATTTCTCCTTTTAGTTCCTCCCTTACACTGGCTTAATCACTTTTTCTGGAGAACAAAGTGGACAAAAATTTAAATGAGTATGATCACAGAGCTAAAAGGTGTTCACATGAAGTTGTAAGCCAAAGTTATATGTTTACATCAAATCTGTTTATTCTAATGACTCCTTCAGTCTTTCTTTTATGTGAAAAGCAACAATCCACCAGTTAGTAAGTAAGAAAATGGAAGATGTCAGCAATATATTTATATACACCAGAAGAGAATGCTACCACAGGAGGCTTATGAGCATTTTAAAGAAAGTAATTACAACTCATTTGTGCTCACATGCTCTATATTGATAATTTAAATGTGAAATGCATGTTTGAAGATGCCTTACACTTCTCATATACATCTTTTTGCTTCGTCTGTCCAATCACAACTAGCGAGCAGACTCAGACATCATTACTATGGTTTTAATTTGCATGGATGTGAAGCATTTAAAAAGACTGCTATCATTTATCTGACATACTGATGGTTTTTTTTCTGGATACTCCAGTTTCCTCCCAAAGACATGTTGTCTGATTGACTCACTAAATTGTCCATATATTTATAAGTTGCATTTACTCACCCTCCGGTAGTTTGGGTCATGGCTAAAAAGGATCCACGGACAAGCCTATTTACTAAAGTTAACAAATGATAAATAAATAAATAAACATCACTACTTTTAATATTTTCACATGAACTTTTCAACGCACCTTTAATTCTTCCCAATCTCATAAGCTTTCAGAGGTCATTGCACAAGTTTCTCCAAATGTCATTCTTTGCATTCAGATTGTGAAATGACATTTCTGAAAAGAATGCCACAATGACAGTTGAATGGTTCATAACATGGGAACTCAGAGTTGCTAAGTTAAAAGTGTGGTGAGAAAATATTAAGAAATGGTGAAGTTATGTATAATTGTGTAATACTTAAAAAAGATCAGACATTCAGCATTTTTATATTATATTTTTATGTTGAACAAGCAATTATAGCTTCTTATTTTATAACACTGTCAAGTTAAATTTTCAGCAAAACTTCTTTTAGTCCTATCCTACCATGCAATGCTGTTTCACAATCGGCTTGCAAAATGACAATGCACAAATCTATGAGGCATATTTTTTTAGTTTTTATTTCTTTTTATTAACTCTGAACATATCATGAGAATGTTGACAGAAATCTCATAAGAGAGACTGTTTCCTGCCTTTCCTGTAACTAGTCAAGTCCAGATACAGACTTGCTGTATCCAGGACTGTTGGTAAACTTCTGAGCCTCCCAAGCCTTTCTGTGTTGGAGAGAAGCCTTCTAGCTTATCAGTGGGAGTGGTAGGCACTAGGTAGCCTATCTACCACAAGAGGAGTGGTTTCTGGCTCAGAAATTATAGTCTATTGGCCGTTTGGGAAGCTTTTCCATCTCTTTCAACCTTCTGATTTAAAAGTCTGTGTTTGCGCTTGTTTCCTACCTTTCCTGTTACTAGTCTAGTCAAGGTACAGATTTGCTATATCCAGGACTCTTTGTAAGCTTCTGAGCCCCCCAAGCCTTTCCGTGTTGGAGGGAAGCCTTCTAACTTATCAGTGGGAGTGGGAGTGGTAAGCATCAGGTAGCCTATCTACCACAAGAGGAGTGGTCCCTGGCCCAGAAATTGTAGCTATTGGCTGTTTGAGCAGTTTGTTTTCCATCTCTTTCAACTTTCTGGTTTGAAAGCCGTACTTGTGCCTGTTTCCCGCCTTTTCTATAACTAGCCTAGTCCGGTTACAGAGTTGCTGAATCCAGGATTCTTAGTAAGCTTCTGAGCCACCAAGCTTTTCTGTGTTGGAGGAAAGCCTTCTAGCTTATCAGTGGGAGTGGTAAGCACTAAGTAACCTATCCTCCATGGGAAGAGTGGGTTTTGGCTCAGAAATTGTAGTTTATTTGGCCGTTTGGGCAGTTTTCCATCTCTTTCAACTTGCTGGCTTAAAAGCCTACATTTGTACTTATTCCCCACCTTTCCTGTAACTAGTCTAGTCCAGGTACAGATGTGCTGTATTCCAGGACTCTTTGTAAGCCTCTTAGCCCCCCAAGCCTTTCTGTGTTGGAGGGAAGCATTCTAGCTCATCAGTGGGAGTGGTAAGCATTAGGTAGCCTATCTACCACAAGAGGAGTGGTTCCTGGCTCAGAAATTGTAGCTATTGGCCATTTGGGCAGTTTTTTTCCACGTTCCAGTTTAAAAGCCGCACTTGCGCTTGTTTCCCCCCTTTCTCGTAACTAACCTAGTCCAGATACAGAGTTGCTGTAATACAGGACTGTTGGTAAGCTTCTGAGCCCCGCAAGCTTTTCTGTGTTGGAGGAAAGCCTTCTAGCATATCAGTGGGAGTGGTAAGCACTAGGTAGCCTGTCTAACATGAGAGGAGAGGTTCTTGGCCCAGAAATTGTAGTTTATTGACCATTTGGACAGTTTGTCTGTCTCTTTCAACTTTTCTGGTTTAAAAGACCATATCTGGGCTTGTTTCCCATCTTTCCTATAACTAACCTACTGGGTAGCACTAGAAAGCCTTAAACTGATACAAGCCTTCTAGCTTAGGAGAGAGACTTTGGAGTGATTAAGTATCGGTTTTCTGTACTTTCTTGCTGTACTTAACTGTTTTCTGCCTAAACGCAGATTTTCCAGCTTTTATTGTGATTTAAAAGCTTGTTTTTTCACATATTGCACTTATTTGACTGCCTGCACTTTTAAAAAGTTGTTTTTTGTTTAAAAAATTTGTTTAACTGTTGTAGGCTACACACTAAAGTGCGATAGCCTTTTCTGATCATTTGTAGTCGTTTAAAGCTGTTTTAAGTGTATTTTTTACTGTTTTTGCCTTATCTTTTAAAAAAAAAACAAAAAAAAATCCTTGTTTCCCACCTTTCTAAGCTAGTATTGTCCAGTTTTCAGGCTAGTGCTGAATTCAGGGCTGTGATACTAGTTTCTGAGTTGCCCATACCTTACTTGGATAGAAGGAAGTTTCTCTGTTCAACTGTGAGAGAGGGGAGCTTTGAGCAACCTATCTGTCCTTGGAGGAGTGGTTCCAGCCCAGAAGTTAGTTCATTGGCCATTTTGGGATAATTTCTATCTCTTTCATTTCCCTACTATAAAAAAAATTTGCACGGTCTTGCGCAGTGCCAGTTAGCTACGGTTAAATTATTCCCAGCTCCACTAAGTCTCCTCTTCAGTTTTTCCCTTGAAACTAGTCTAAATCCTAACCTAAGCACTCAAAAAGCATCTTACAGCCCAGCACTTCCTCAGACCTAATAGCAAGCACTAATATACCCTGACACTGATTGCCCAGCAGGGCAAGGCTCTTTATTCATCCCTCACCAACCAGGCGACTAAGCAGCTCACCCTACTATTCAGGCATGACCAAAGGGCAACTTCAGGTGCACTCTCCAGTCCAGCTGGTGAATCCGGGTATCCTGAGGCAATGTTACAACTGCCTCATGTACACAGACAACCCTCTCCTCCTACCACAAAACACTAACATATGTGAGAGATGCAATTATACAGCCAAACTGGAAGCTAAGCTGTCTCCACCCAAGACTGGAACAGACAGTCAAGAGGAGAAGGTTAACACTTGCACCACAACTCCAGCCGCACACAGACCTACTAAAACAGCACTGGCAAAAATACACATAAATACACAAAATCATACTCAGAGACTCTAAATAAAAACCTGCAAAAGCATCAGAAACCTCCAAAGCAGACACCCAAACAACCTGCACTTCCCTTCACAAACCAGACAACACATAAAACACAAAATCAGTGTGCTGCACAATCACAGCCCTTAAGGCGAAATAACATACATAACACACTAGTAATAGGTGACTCTATAGTCAGGCACACTGATGTCCCACTCACTAGGCTGGACAAGCAAAAGGTTACTGTTAGCTGCCTGTCAGGAGCCAGAATCTGCCACATAACACAAGCACTCAGGTCACTCCAGAACAAGTACAAATATGGCTCTGTCATTGTTCATGTTGATGTGAATGACCTGAGACGTACCTCCCTGGACTACATGAAAAGAGACATGGAAGAGCTCTCTGATCATGTAGCCCAGGCTGGTATGACCCTGACCCTGAGTAGCATCCTGCCCTCACCAAGAATGATACCTCAGTATAAAGAAAAAATGATCAATTTCAACATTTGGCTAAGCTTCTGGTGTCATTCAAAGGGGATCCAGTGTCTGTCAGCCTGGGACGACATGCTCGACAAGCCGCATTGCTTAGCAAGAGATGGCTTGCACCTGTCACCCCCAGGCCTTTGAATACTGGCCAAGGCTCTTGCTGCCCCCATAGTGCCTTTTTTAGGCAAGGCTCAAAAGTCAAAACCACCTCTGTAAGCAGCACAATTAACAAAAAACTGAGGGTTAGGCTACTCAACGACAGAAGTTTAAATCTCAAAATGCACACGCTCAAAGCACTCCTCAGTATGGAGAATGTCGACATCTGTGCAGTAACTGAAACCTGGTTCAAGGCTCCAAAGAGCACCCCAGCACTACCGGGCTACAACTCATACCACACGTTTCAGCCACAGAACACGGACCGAAACACAAAAGGAGGGTGTGTGTGTCCATATTCATCAAGGATACCTACACCTCCAGGTTAGTGGTGCAGCATGATACCTCTGAGATCATCCATGTGCAACTAACATCAGGCAAATCTGCAGTGCAAATTGTGGCCTGCTACAGATTACCCTCCATGACCAAGGACCACCACTCCACCTTTCTGGAGACAATGGAAAACATGAAGGTCCTACCAAACACCCTGAAATTGGGTGATTTCAATTACCCTACCATTCACTGGGAAAACTACTCGAGTACAAATTCCCAGGCCCAGAGCTTCCTAGAATTCATCAACTCAAATGCCCTGGATCAGCTGGTAAACTCCCCTACCAGAGGTGAAAACATATTGGACCTGGTCATCACCAACATGGGCGACAGGTGTTCCACACCGGAGGTCAACCCGTCACTGGTTAGATCAGACCATAAACTAATCACTCTGGATATCCACACCCCACCACCACCCCCAACTAAGGAAACCACAGTAAAAAACTTTTCTAAAGCAAACTTCACCTTACTTAAGACAGAGGTGGTAAGTTTCACAGCCCCCACGCTAAAGGATAACGCTGCCCAAGATTCAGAAACCTTTACAAATGCACTCTATGAGCACCTACAAGGATGCATGGATCATGCCATCCCTAGCAAAACCAAGACTCACTCCTCTAAGAGAAGGAAACCAGTTTGATGGACCCCTGCAATAAACAGGCTATACAATAGATGGAGGAAACTAGTTCAGAAAAAAAAAGCAAATCCCAAGAAAGAAAGACATCCCTGATCTGTATCAGTAAGAAACTGAGGTCCCTCATGAAATCATCCAAGGCTAACTTCAAAAGAAAAATAGCCAAGGATTCAAAAGATAACCATAAAGCCTTCTTTAGCTATGTTAAGAATCTAAGTGGAAACTCGCAGATATGCACTGAACTAGTGTAAAATAGCACAAAATATACTGAACCTACTGATATTGCCAACATCCTGGCAGATAGATTCAGTGCAAAATTCACCCCCCTCTTACCTCCAAAAGGGCCCACAACAATACTGGAAAAGTGTAGTGTCACAAAAATCACAAATGCACAGGTGAAGGTGAAAACAGCCCTTTCAAAAGCCAAAAACACAGCGTCAGTGGGACCAGATGGTGTCCCAGGCTGCGTCTTGCACAAACTACAGAACGAACTAACCTCCCACCTAAACACACTGTTCAACCTCAGCCTCTCCACAGGCTACATTCCCATAGAATGGTGCACAGCAACGGTTATTCCTCTCCATAAAGGAGGGGCCAAAACTGACCCTAGTAACTATCACCCCATAAGCCTGACTAGCCTGGTCTGCAAGGCTATGGAGTGCATCATAACGGAACTCATTAACAAAGACATTGGGAATCTCCAAACACTTGACCCGACCCAGTTCGGCTTTGTTAAGAGCAGATTATGCCTACTAAACCTGGTTGACTTCTTTGAGACAGTCACTAAGGCCATAGACGAGGGAAAGGTGGTTTACACAGCCTACCTTGACCTCGCCAAGGCTTTCAACACCGTTCCCCACTCGGGTATTAAAGAAAAACTCACCAGCCTGAACATAAACCCCTACGTCATGAGATGGGTTGCCAACTGACTTACAGACAGAACTCACACAGTAAGAATAGCAGGCTCCAGGTCCGACTCTAAACCAGTCACAAGCGGTGTCTCGCAAGGCTCGGTCCTGGGACCCCTACTGTTCGGCATATACTTCTCAGAAGTACAGGCAAACACAGGAGGACTATGGCTAAACAAGTTCGCCATTGACTGCAAACTGGGAGCCATAATTGACACTCCGGCTGACATGGACATCCTCCAAAAGGGCCTTACTGAGATGGACACCTGGTGTCAAAGTCATGGCCTCAAGCTAAATGCCAAAAAATGCATAGTCATCCCGTTTGGGAAAAACAAAACACCCACGAATTACCACATAGGTGGCAGCCCCCTTAACACACAAGAGGTAATAAGAGATCTCGGGACCCAGGTAGATAGTAATCTCTCCTTTGGCAATCATATTGCCAAAGTAGTTAGGAAATCCTTCTATGTGGCCCATCTAATTACTAAAGAGTTTGCATCTAGAAATAAAGAGGTTATAGTGCCCCTCTACTCGTCACTCATTAGACCCATCATAGAGTACAATGCCCCATTTGGGATGTACCTCACAAGACACTTCCAAAAGCTGGAAAGACCACAAAAGTACCTCACCAAGAGGATTACTGGTCTCAAACATATGTCCTATGCAGCTTGACTGAAAAAACTCTGGCTGTACTCAGTGGCATATCGCTTTCTCAGAGGTGATCTCTGCCTGACTTAAAAAGCCATGTCCAACTCAGAATTGATGGAGATGCTCTACCTAAAGAAATCCAAGTCACTGCGAGACACACGCTATAGTGAGCTAAACCTCACCACAACAATAAATAGAACATGCTGGAGGGATAGATTCCTGTCACAGAGACTCCCCATGCTTTGGAACAAAATTCCAAATTACATCAGGCAGGTTACTGGTTTGTTTGTTTATTTATATGTTACTCTATGCTTTGTTAACTGGATTGTAGCCTATTATATTTGAATACAAGGTAGAAATGCTCTGCAATATCATTTAGTTAATTATACCCCCCCCCCCCACGAGTCAAAACTGACTCATGGCAACTCTATGTGTAGGCCCCAAAAGGTTCTTATGGCATAAATTCAGTACTAAATGAACAGTATCACAAGCAGTAAAACTGAGCTAGTGAAAAACACACAGACAGGAGAACAGGACATGTAATCAATGGCATATAATAACATTAAATATGTCAGAAACTGATAATAAACTAATTAAACTGAAATAGACTAAAAATTTGCAAATGAAACAAAGTTGATTTTTTTAATAACGAACGAAAAAAGCTTCACAGACTGTTGACACAAACAGCGCGAAGAGGTGAATCCTGGAAACTGCCCAAAATTAATCTCAAATAGTCGCAATAATCAGATATCCTTGAATGGTTGACTTAACACAATTTTATTAGTGTTTTCGGAAACGACAATGCATTTCCTTCCTCAGATAAACAAGCAAAGCAATAAATCATCCACATTCAGCCCTTTCTTTTAAAAACTTTAAAAGCATCATGTGATGCTGATTGCATTATGCAGACACTTAGCCTTAATTGACTAGTCTGCATTCAAAAATCATAATATAGATGTGCTCTCAGCGTACATTAAATTGCAAATGGTTTAAAACTAATATTAAATATATATATAAATAATAATTAGAAATATTTTTACCTAAAATTGCAATGATCTATAATGAATTTCACATTTAAACCACACATTTAAAAACACACATAAATATACCCATTTATAAAAAGCATATGCAAAAGTGTTAAATGCATCAGATAATAACACTGTTATCAGTTACTAAACCCATCCAACAAGAGATGTAACAGGACTAAAAAATCAATACTTAGAAAATATTTATACATTACTAAGTTGAATATAAAATATGAAATACTTTTAACTAAATCTTCTTGTTAGAAATAAATAAATAATAAATAATAAACTCAACAAATCTATGCAAGAACACATTGAATCTACCTATGCATACTTTTAAAATATCTATCGAGTAAATAAGGGCCTTCTTATCTATTAGTTGCAAGCTTTTTTAAAATGCTTGCAATAGATAAATGCTCATTGAGACCTGGGGGAAATGTAGCTCCAGTTCTAATTTGCCAACATAATTCTTGTATTTCCAAACAAATTTGCCATGGTCCAACATAGGGGGCATCATCTATATTTTTCAACACCGTAAAACTAAACTGGTGACCTGGGAATTCCATTATATGGCTAGCCAATGCATTGTTGGTATCTCCTTTTGAGATAGCATAATAATGTTCGTAAATGCGCTGTTTTAATTTGCGCTCAGTTTTCCCTATATAGAACGCATGGCATGCTGTGCATGTTGCCACATATACTATGGCTTTAGTGTTACAGTTGTGTTTACCTACTACCTTGTACTGGATTTTATTAACCAGAACTGTAGTTCCTTCCTTGATGAACTTACATTGTGCACAGCAGCCGCATTTACTCATCCCAACCATAGAACTCCTCAATTTAGATCTACTAGTTTCTAAAAGTGTTTTCAGATTGACTCCCCACCTAAAGGTAATAGCAGGCTGGCCATTAAAGATGCTCTGAATGTTCTTGTCATTTGAAAGCAGCATCCAATTTTTACACAAAATCCCCCTAATAAAATGATGGTCTGTAGAAAAGGTACATAAAAACCTAAGATTGTTATTAGATTGACTAAGTTGGACCCTGCTTAAACTATTACTCCCTGGCTCACTAGTTTGGTTGATCACATGATGGGAAGATAGAATGGGGCTAAAGTGCCCCGTTCTACGTATCTGAGGAAGGAAACGCATTGTCGTTTCCGAAAACACTAATAAAATTGTGTTAAGTCAACCATTCAAGGATATCCGATTATTGCGACTATTTGAGATTAATTTTGGGCAGGTTCCGGGATTCACCTCTTCGCGCTGTTTGATTTTCTAATAGTCTATCATACACATCAGGAAAAGCAATATTTGCATTCTTATTTATGAAAGTATCTAATATAGACAAGATAAGTGTGAAGTTTAAGTCTGAATTGTCTTATTAGTGGTACCTTATCTACAGTTAGTGAGTTTGCTCTGGGCTTCTCATCACAATTTCGGAATATTGCATCTTCAAAAAATGATAGGCCATGGCCTGTTTTATTAACTATTATTTGTTGATATCGAAGGTTTGTGGAAGTTGTACACCACTGTAAAAAGTGTATATGTTAGAGGTGCCCGCTCCCCCTCACATTTCCCTATACATTGAACCACTACTGGAAACAGTAAGGAGAACTAGCATAAAGGG
Organism: Protopterus annectens; assembly: GCF_019279795.1. Lineage (NCBI taxonomy): Eukaryota > Metazoa > Chordata > Ceratodontiformes > Protopteridae > Protopterus > Protopterus annectens. Next base: position 180,369,764 of record NC_056731.1, on the reverse strand, counting down.
CATGAGTGGGGCAAGAGCGACAAAATAATTTCATTAAATACAGCCAATATACTCCTCACTTTAACCAAACATAGAGATAATGTAAGTTATGCATTCTAGTAAAGGAATTGGAAAGGATGTCAGTTTATAAAATAAATAATGAAAAAATAAAACTATGGCAATAAACAAAATAGGATCACGTAAAAAGACAGAGGAATGGGAGGAATAAAGAGGGATGAAATAAAATATTCGGGAATCAAGCTTAGAAACCCAGTAGAAGAGTTGAAGCAGAAAACATATCTAAAATGTATATACACTAGAGTTAAGGAGCAAATAGAAGGATGGAAAACAGTAACCCTGGGCTTAGATCAGTGAGCACAAGTGTAACAGATATGTTTCATTACCCAGTTTATGTACCCAGGACAAGTATTTTGGGAACTGCTGGAAAATAAATTACTAAGGAAAGTGAAACATATAAGCAAGTAATTTTTACAGGAAGAAAAAAGTCCATAATAGCATAGAACAGATTTACAGAATTGAAGGAAAAAGGATGGATATGAGTACCTGACCTTAAGGAATGCTTATGTGCATGTTTGATAATTAACATATTACAACTGGGGATATAGACTATAAGGCAGAATGGAAACAGATAATTAGGGAGAGGGACAGGGTAAGGATGTAATTGAAGGAATGCTAGGAAAACTGCAAGAAGAGATTGATATACAGTACACAAAGAAAGTACAAGGATAATTCAGAAAGATTTGGAGAGTGAGTGGAGGGGATAGGTGGAAAACAAAAATATTACATATTGGAAGGAAGACATGACTGGATATAAATCTGTAACATGGAGATGGGGGAAAGCAAGAACAAGCTAGGTCCTGGGACCATGTATAAGTGGGATGATGATTAAAAACTTCGGAGGAATTACAAGAAGAATTCCAACTGGAAGAATGTTAGAATGGGAATACGTGGAATTATACAATAAATGGCAAAAAATAAAAGGAGAATGGGATGAGGCAACACAAACCACAGAGATGATTCAAGAAATAGAAAGTAGGAGAAATGAAAGAGAAAAAGGATAAGGGGGGCTGTTAAGCATGGGAAGGGGTGGATAAAAAGAGGTAGGAGAAAGGAAGAAGAAAAAAGGAGGAGAAAATAGAAAATATAACTATGTTATTCAGTATTACAAATAGAGTAGGAGCAGATAACAAAAATACCAATTTATATAACAAACACCTATACATTTAAAATATTCAAGTGGAAATGTTTACATGAATATCTTTATAACCCAATGAGATTAGTTAAAACTTTTCCTGGAATAGCTAGAATTTGCTGGAGATATCAGAAAGAGGCAGGACCTGGAGTCATATATTCTGGAAATATGAATCACTGGGGGAATTTCAAAGGGAACTGAGGTAGCTATTAAAAGAGAAAGACTAAAAGAAAGGATGTTAAAAAAGCTGTTCCGATTAGGTTATGAAGAAGTGGTGTCAGAGAGGAAAAGGGAAATGATAAGGTTGATAATGCATGACAATGTGGAAAAAAAGCAATAACAAAACAAAAAAAAATAGAAGAGGAAAGAAGCACCAGTAGGAAAGGAGGTAGAAAGACTAATGAAATGCTTAATGAAGGAATATAGTATATAGGTGGAAGTGAGCAAATTATGAAAATTCCAAAAAAAAAAAGGAAAGGATGGCTGGTGAGTAATAATACAGGACATGAGTAAACATTAAGATACACAGTGACAGGGTGAAAAATAATCAGAAGATGAGGGATGTTGTAAACAGTTAATATTCCCAGACTGAAGACTGGTTATAATACATAGAAAGGAAGAAATACAGAATATGAGACAGAGTGACAGATAAGAATGGTAAAGGGAAAGCAACGTGGCTAAAGGAATTTGGAATCAGAGGCAAAGAAGTGGAGTATATTGTAAAAATCACAAAATTGGGGAGAAGTGAGGAAACAAAGATTTACCACCAGAGATGACAGAAACCAAGAAAACGAGGGACACAAAAGTGCAAGGGTTAACTTGAAAACAAAAGGCTAATATGAAACAAAAACATAAATAAGGAATGGTCTAGGTAACATAGAATAACAGTGAAGAAAAAGAAGAAGAAAGTAGTAAAATTAGGAAATGGTAACATTTAAAATAAAGGACAAGTATCAAAAATGTGTAATTACCAGTTCTGGGCCTTTGCATCCATTAGAGAATGATGGAAATGTCTAAAGATAAATAAATGGAAGACTACTGGTAGAAATGAAAAAGAAACCATGCATGAGGCTTGCATAGAAAAGCCATATGATCACTGGATATGAAATGGAGAAAATAAATGTTGATATCTGAAAAAATATATGGTCACTGATATGAATGGGAGAGAATAAAGGCTGATATCTGTATTTTAATAAAAAAATATGTATATGTGGTTGTAGTAGTCATGGGTAATGCACCTGAAATACAAAGATGCACTAAAGGGAGGTCAGCTTTTGTTTGAGAATGGAGCACCCCAACAGCTTAGGAGGTCATAGTGGTGATTCTTAAGGTAGATATTAAAACTATAGTTCACCTATTATACACTTTTTCAAGTTTCTTGAGTTTACAACCAATAGACTGTGTATGGGATGGAGACAAAGAAAAGTCTAGAAAATAGTAGGGATATGGTTAGTTTAGAGTTGGGAATGGATGACAGGTAATCCTTAATTTACTGCAGGACATTAAACTCTTGATTACATTTTTAATGACTGCAATGTGCTCATCTAGTGAGACAGTTTCTAAAATGAATGACATACAGAAAAACTTGGTAAGACATTCTTTTGTTTCTCCATTTTTTTATGGTCAGTAATGGTAACTGAGTGGGTCAAGCAGTTGTGCCTGGTATACAATTTGATTAATACACTTTTAATACAGATCATAAAGACATAGGATTCATAGATGGCAAGCATTCAAGTTTAGTTTAGTTGTGTCAATAACATATTGAGCAGCCAGAAATCAATTTCTAGTAGAGATCAAATATCCGTAACATACTAAACTGACAATTAGAATTAGGAAATTTCTGTCACTTTATCTCCTCCTAGAACTTTCAAGATCAGGTGATGTTCCTTCAAACTAAGGCACTGATCAGCAACTGCCTGATCACTCCTGGATTGCAAGCCACCACATTTATCCTGTCTGCTTAGACCCTAGACCCATACGTCCTAATCTACCAACTCCCAGTTCCCCATCTCACCACTCATTACAGTTCAGCCTTCAACCTAATACTACTATGATGTCCATTTCACCCACTCACCTTTCTTCTCCATTGCCCCTCTCACCCACTTTCAGTCTTCCTACTTCAACAACCAGTACTGCTTCTACCACTTTTCCAATCAAAACATTGCCAACCTCTGCCTCTAATGCTACCAGTCCTCTAACCTTCAGAAAGAAGGACATAAAAATATAATTTATTAATACTTGCTGTATTAATGAGAAATGGAACAATTGTGAAGTTTTATTAACTGCAGAAAATTAGCATTGACCACTCTAACTGAAACCTGGCTTAAGGATGACCACTGACCTTCATCCTATACTCATCCTGACTATACAATGCATATCTGGACTCAACCTAAGCATGGGTATAATGCTCCTAATCAAAGAACATAGTTCCCAAGAACTACTTAATTCTCAAAGGCTAATCAAACCAGTCATAACGTCCTCAACTGGATAGTGGCTCACTTAACAATTTGCAAAAACACAAATCTGTCGATTTCTACTATCTAAATTCCTCCGTCCTCCAACACCCTCTATATTAAAAACACTTTGATGAAGATCTTCCCATCTGGGATTCCCAGAAACACTGTTATTTTGGTTGATCTCAACTACATTGCCACTGGCCATAAATCTAAACATCTTAATAGAATATTTCAGATCCTCGACCTTGATCAGTTAGTGAAATAACTGCAGCAGACCTAATCATCAGTCAGGAAATACCTGATAATCACTAATATATCCTGTGATGTTCCCACTCTGGGCCAGTAATCAAGGAGCCTGAATCCTGACCACTGGCACTGGAGAGGGACACTCACTTGGGACAAAAATGGATACATCCAGTATTTGCAGGTGCAGCTCCCTGCATCAAACACAATTTCCCTTAAGATCACACAGGGAATACACTCAGCCCGGGGTCTGAGTTTCTCTCAATGTCTCACCCCAGAACCTCAATAAGGCTCCCCACTGGCATTGCTGTTGAGTTAAGTCCTCAGCCAAGTGTCCAAGTCAAGTCTTCCAGCTCCCTTTCTGTGAAACCAGTGCTTTGTGTTCCTGACCCAAGCAGCTGACAAACACACTCTTTGAGATTTAATTTGCACACATACACACACACACACACACACACACACACACACAAAACCTTAGGAAAGGCTAGCACAGGTTTACTAGCTATGTCCCCTTCTGCCAGACTATAATGCAGATTTGCTGCCACCAGTCAGTTACTATAAGGCTCTTAAAAGGGTATCCAATTATACTGAGTGAAGTTAATATTAATACAAATGGTAATGTTGACCAAACAATCAGCCTTTCAGAAGTGGCCAGAGTTATCACCAAATAAATATATACAAATACTCTCAAAACTTAAATATTTTCTAAAAGGACCAGTCGCAATGAAAAGTTAATAATAAATAAGAAAAGAACATGAAAATGCTAAATATCTATTTACAATAAACACTAGAGTTTCAGTCACAGGGAATATTAAAGATAACACAGCTGGAAAGATTCACACAGTTACAGAAAACAATACATAACTATTCTCGCTTTATTTTCCTAACTGATTTAGAGAATTATTATCCCTGGTCACTTACTAGAACAAGGCAAGATGAAGTAGGTGAGGGTTCCTTCTATGTCAGGTTTCCAAAACAGAGTGCTCAGTCTGACTTATTTCTAGGATAGCTTACAGAATGACATCACCTCTGGTCATCTGACTCTGTTTACCACACTACCAGCAACACTAGAAGCTGCCATGATTTTAGCACCTACGTGTTATCACAAACACAGATAGAGCTTTGCTCAGATCTGCTGTAGCTCCTGGAAGTCATAAAGCAATTTTAACACTTCTAGTCCTCCTACAGAGCTACTAAGCCAGGCTTCTCACAGACATGTCACCTCTGGCTGCAATCAGAACTGTGAGATACAATATTTATGGTGTAATTTAATTTCAGCTATTTCCTAAAGTTAGCTGGGACTGAGCTTAACCTCTTCTCTTCAAGTATCCTTTTTAACAATATATACATTTAAACAGTTACAATAATGCATGTACAGTTCTTTTCTTTCCAACAGGGCACACTGTTGATACATTTATAACACAAGCAATGTTACAAATACATTTTCAACACAACCATCTGTACAAATCAGTCTGATATCCAAAAATATATAATTCTTTACAAAATTCCAGTTAGCTGTGCTGGCATATGTTACACATCCACTGTCAGTACTGCCTATCGTCACATATTCCGTCACTGTTCTTCTGTCCACATTCTACTTAGGAGTCTTAGTGACGATTTCTGAACACTCTCATTTTGATCCTTCAAAACCATCAAAGCACTTACCCAGAAACCTACTGGAAGACCCTTCTTCAAGAATAAACTAGCAATTTTAGACTCTATCCAAAATCCATAGACTGGATTTCCTTGTACCTCACACAGTATCCCATAACTGCCTTAACAGTCTTCCATAATATGTTATCTACTATTCAAAACCTACTGTTTCTTACTGCATCCAAGTGGCTCAGGGACTATAGATGTCCCTGGTGTATTACTGATATTAAAAAAAATCATGAAAATCACACTTTTTTAAGAAGATCAATTTTTAAAATATCAAAACTTCTGAGCTTTAGCTACAACCTCTTTTTTACCACTGGAATTGTTCCACACACCTTCAAGCATTCATACATAATTTCTTTCCATAAAACTTCATCACCTAAGTCACTATAGACCTAAATCCAATGAGATTAAGTTAAAACTTTTCCTGGAATAGCTAGAATTTGCTGGAGATATCAGAAAGAGGCAGGACCTGGAGTCATATATTCTGGAAATATGAATCACTGGGGGAATTTCAAAGGGAACTGAGGTAGCTATTAAAAGAGAAAGACTAAAAGAAAGGATGTTAAAAAAGCTGTTCCGATTAGGTTATGAAGAAGTGGTGTCAGAGAGGAAAAGGGAAATGATAAGGTTGATAATGCATGACAATGTGGAAAAAAAGCAATAACAAAACAAAAAAAAATAGAAGAGGAAAGAGGCACCAGTAGGAAAGGAGGTAGAAAGACTAATGAAATGCTTAATGAAGGAATATAGTACATAGGTGGAAGTGAGCAAATGATGAAAATTCCAAAAAAAAAAAAGGAAAGGATGGCTGGTGAGTAATAATACAGGACATGAGTAAACATTAAGATACACAGTGACAGGGTGAAAAATAATCAGAAGATGAGGGATGTTGTAAACAGTTAATATTCCCAGACTGAAGACTGGTTATAATACATAGAAAAGAAGAAATACAGAATATGAGACAGAGTGGCAGATAAGAATGGTAAAGGGAAAGCAACGTGGCTAAAGGAATTTGGAATCAGAGGCAAAGAAGTGGAGTATATCGTAAAAATCACAAAATTGGGGAGAAGTGAGGAAACAAAGATTTACCACCAGAGATGACAGAAACCAAGAAAACGAGGGACACAAAAGTGCAAGGGTTAACTTGAAAACAAAAGGCTAATATGAAACAAAAACATAAATAAGGAATGGTCTAGGTAACATAGAATAACAGTGAAGAAAAAGAAGAAGAAAGTAGTAAAATTAGGAAATGGTAACATTTAAAATAAAGGACAAGTATCAAAAATGTGTAATTACCAGTTCTGGGCCTTTGCATCCATTAGAGAATGATGGAAATGTCTAAAGATAAATAAATGGAAGACTACTGGTAGAAATGAAAAAGAAACCATGCATGAGGCTTGCATAGAAAAGCCATATGATCACTGGATATGAAATGGAGAAAATAAATGTTGATATCTGAAAAAATATATGGTCACTGGATATGAATGGGAGAGAATAAAGGCTGATATCTGTATTTTAATAAAAAAACATGTATATATGGTTGTAGTAGTCATGGGTAAGGCACCTGAAATACAAAGATGAACTAAAGGGAGGTCAGCTTTTGTTTGAGAATGGAGCACCCCAACAGCTTAGGAGGTCATAGTGGTGATTCTTAAGGTAGATATTAAAACTATAGTTCACCTATTATACACTTTTTCAAGTTTCTTGAGTTTACAACCAATAGACTGTGTATGGGATGGAGACAAAGAAAAGTCTAGAAAATAGTAGGGACATGGTTAGTTTAGAGTTGGGAATGGATGACAGGTAATCCTTAATTTACTGCAGGACATTAAACTCTTGATTACATTTTTAATGACTGCAATGTGCTCATCTAGTGAGACAGTTTCTAAAATGAATGACATACAGAAAAACTTGGTAAGACATTCTTTTGTTTCTCCATTTTATTATGGTCAGTAATGGTAACTGAGTGGTTCAAGCAGTTGTGCCTGGTATACAATTTGATTAATACGCTTTTAATACAGATCATAAAGACATAGGATTCATAGATGGCAAGCATTCAAGTTTAGTTTAGTTGTGTCAATAACATATTGAGCAGCCAGAAATTAATTTCTAGTAGAGATCAAATATCCGTAACATACTAAACTGACAATTAGAATTAGGAAATTTCTGTATCAATCACTTTATCTCCTCCTAGAACTTTCAAGATCAGGTGATGTTCCTTCAAACTAAGGCACTGATCAGCATCTGCCTGATCACTCCTGGATTGCAAGCCACCACATTTATCCTGTCTGCTTAGGCCCTAGACCCATACGTCCTAATCTACCAACTCCCAGTTCCCCATCTCACCACTCATTACAGTTCAGCCTCCAACCTAATACTACTATGATGTCCATTTCACCCACTCACCTTTCTTCTCCATTGCCCCTCTCACCCACTTTCAGTCTTCCTACTTCAACAACCAGTACTGCTTCTACCACTTTTCCAATCAAAAAATTGCCAACCTCTGCCTCTAATGCTACCAATCCTCTAACCTTCAGAAAGAAGGACATAAAAATATAATTTATTAATACTTGCTGTATTAATGAGAAATGGAACAATTGTGAAGTTTTATTAACTGCAGAAAATTATCATTGACCACTCTAACTGAAACCTGGCTTAAGGATGACCACTGACCTTCATCCTATACTCATCCTGACTATACAATGCATATCTGGACTCAACCTAAGTATGGGTGTAATGCTCCTAATCAAAGAACATAGTTCCCAAGAACTACTTAATTCTCAAAGGCTAATCAAACCAGTCATAACGTCCTCAACTGGATAGTGGCTCACTTAACAATTTGCAAAAACACAAATCTGTCGATTTCTACTATCTAAATTCCTCCGTCCTCCAACACCCTCTATATTAAAAACACTTTGATGAAGATCTTCCCATCTGGGATTCCCAGAAACACTGTTATTTTGGTTGATCTCAACTACATTGCCACTGGCCATAAATCTAAACATCTTGATAGAATATTTCAGATCCTCGATCTTGATCAGTTAGTGAAATAACTGCAGCAGACCTAATCATCAGTCAGGAAATACCTGATAATCACTAATATATCCTGTGATGTTCCCACTCTGGGCCAGTAATCAAGGAGCCTGAATCCTGACCACTGGCACTGGAGAGGGATGCTCACTTGGGACAAAAATGGATACATCCAGTATTTGCAGGTGCAGCTCCCTGCATCAAACACAATTTCCCTTAATATCACACAGGGAATACACTCAGCCCGGGGTCTGAGTTTCTCTCAATGTCTCACCCCAGAACCTCAATAAGGCTCCCCACTGGCATTGCTGTTGAGTTAAGTCCTCAGCCAAGTGTCCAAGTCAAGTCTTCCAGCTCCCTTTCTGTGAAACCAGTGCTTTGTGTTCCTGACCCAAGCAGCTGACAAACACACTCTTTGAGATTTAATTTGCACACTCACACACACACACACACACACACACACACACACACACACACACACACACACATACACACACACACACACAAAACCCTAGGAAAGGCTAGCACAGGTTTACTAGCTATGTCCCCTTCTGCCAGACTATAATGCAGATTCGCTGCCACCAGTCAGTTACTATAAGGCTCTTAAAAAGGTATCCAATTATACTGAGTGAAGTTAATATTAATACAAATGGTAATGTTGACCAAACAATCAGCCTTTCAGGAGTGGCCAGAGTTATCACCAAATAAATATATACAAATACTCTCAAAATTTAAATATTTTCTAAAAGGACCAGTCGCAATGAAAAGTTAATAATAAATAAGAAAAGAACATGAAAATGCTAAATATCTATTTACAATAAACACTAGAGTTTCAGTCACAGGGAATATTAAAGATAACACAGCTGGAATGATTCACACAGTTACAGAAAACAATACGTAACTATTCTCACTTTATTTTCCTAACTGATTTAGAGAATTATTATCCCTGGTCACTTACTAGAACAAGGCAAGATGAAGTAGGTGAGGGTTTCTTCTATGTCAGGTTTCCAAAACAGAGTGCTCAGTCTGACTTATTTCTAGGATAGCTTACAGAATGACATCACCTCTGGTCATCTGACTCTGTTTACCACACTACCACCAACACTAGAAGCTGCCATGATTTTAGCACCTATGTGTTATCACAAACACAGATAGAGCTTTGCTCAAATCTGCTGTAGCTCCTGGAAGTCATAAAGCAATTTTAACACTTCTAGTCCTCCTACAGAGCTACTAAGCCAGGCTTCTCACAGACATGTCACCTCTGGCTGCAATCAGAATTGTGAGATTCAATATTTATGGTGTAATTTAATTTCAGCTATTTCCTAAAGTTAGCTGGGACTGAGCTTAACCTCTTCTCTTCAAGTATCCTTTTTAACAATATATACATTTAAACAGTTACAATAATGCATGTACATTTCTTTTCTTTCCAGCAGGGCACACTGTTGATACATTTTTAACACAAGCAAGTTTACAAATACATTTTCAACACAAGCATCTGTACAAATCAGTTTGATATCCAAAAAATATATAATTCTTTACAAAATTCCAGTTAGCTGTGCTGGCATATGTTACACATCCACTGCCAGTACTGCCTATCGTCACATATTCCATCACTGTTCTTCTGTCCACATTCTACTTAGGAGTCTTAGTGACGATTTCTGAACACTCTCATTTTGATCCTTCAAAACCATCAAAGCACTTACCCGGAAAGCTACTGGTAGACCCTTCTTCAAGAATAAACTAGCAATTTTAGACTCTATCCAAAATCCATAGACTGGATTTCCTTGTACCTCACACAGTATCCCATAACTGCCTTAACAGTCTTCCATAATATGTTATCTACTATTCAAAACCTACTGTTTCTTACTGCATCCAAGTGGTGCAGGGACTATAGGTGTCCCTGGTGTATTACTGATATTAAAAAAAATCATGAAAATCACACTTTTTTAAGAAGATCCATTTTTAAAATATCAAAACTTCTGAGCTTTAGCTACAACCTCTTTTTGACTACTGGAATTGTTCCACACACCTTCAAGCATTCATACATAATTTCTTTCCATAAAACTTCATCACCTAAGTCACTATAGACCTAAATCTAACTTCTGCCATCTGGATAAAATATTTGAAAAAAAATTATATAAACAATTGTTCAAACACATTAAAAATATGGTCTTTCAACAGATAAACAACATGGATTTAGAAATGCTTTGGACACAACTGCCCTTTTTTCTGCAACTAGCAGCATGATTTTCTTACTACTACCTGCTTATTCATTGACATGACCAAATTCTTCAAAACTGTGAACTATAGCCATCTTCTTAGAAAACTGAAGAAATTCAGGTTTGGAAACAATAACATTACATGATTCCAATACTATATGGAATGCAGAACATTTCATAGGTTCATAGGTTGGTACTAGGCTATCGGCCCTGGGGCCTATACAAGCTTAGCCATATCAATTCCCTGGCTATTTCTTCCCAGAATATTTACATCCCTGATCCCCTGTCTAGCAGGGTGACTGATGTGATCTCCCATCCAATCGTCAAGGTTCCTTTTGAAGAGGGCCAAATATGCGCTCAGCTTGACATGTATGGGCAGTCTATTCCGGAGTATGGGGAGTCTCTGGGTCAGGAACCTATCTCTCCAGCATGTTTTGCTCATTGTGATGACCAGATTTAGATCCCTGGAGTGTGTAGCTCTGAGGGATTTGGATTTCTTTAATTGTAGCATGTCCAATAGCACTGGGTTTGACATGGCCTTGTATGTTAAGCAGAGATCACCTCTGAGTAGGCAATAAGCAACAGAGTATAGATGGAGTGTTTTAGATGGTCAGCATAGGGCATCTGCTTTAGGCCTGTGATTCTTATTTCTGTGACCTTTCCAGTTGTTGCAGATGTCTTGTGAGGTACATAACAAATGGGGTGTTGTACTCTATAATGGGTCTAATGAGGGATGAGTACAGTGGGGCAATGACCTCCTTTTTTTCTGGATGAAAAGCCCTTAGTGATGAGGTGTGCCACATAGAAGGATTTTATGACTGTTGTGGCTATGTGGCTATTGAAAGTGAGACCACTGTCCACCTGTGTCCCTAAGTCCCTTATCACACTTTTGGTGTTTAGTGTACTGCCACCTATGTGGTAATTCATGGGTACATGGTTTTTACCAAAGGGGATAACTATACATTTCTTGGCACTGAGCTTGAGCCCATGGCTCTGGTGCCAAACATCTGTTTCTGTAAGGCCCTTTTGTAAAATATCCACATCATTTGGGGATTCAATAATGGCTCCCAGTTTGCAGTCATCTGTGAACTTTATTAGCCAGAGTCCCTTAGTGCTGGCCTGTACTTCAGAGAAGTAGATGCCAAACAAGTGCGGTCCCAGGACTGAACCCTGAGGTACTCCGCTTGTCGCTTCTCTGGAGCTGGATTTTGAGTCAGCTGCTTTTACAGTGTGGGTTCTGTCAGTAAGCCAGTTGCCAACCTATTGAGTGATGTACGGATTAATGCCCAGCTTAGTAAGTTTATCTATGATTCCAGAGTGGGGGATGGTGTTGAAGGCCTTGTTGAGGTCCAAATAGGCTGTGTGGACCGCCTTACCCTCATCCAAGGCTCTGGAGACTGATTTGAAGAAGTCACTCAGGTTGAAGAGACAAGATCGGCCCTTTACGAAACCAAACTGGGTGAGGTCCAGTGTTTCAAGGTTGCCAATGTCATTGTTTATAAGTTCCATGATAATGTGTTCCATGGCTTTGCAGATCAGGCTCGTCAGACTGATGGGATGATAGTTCCTGGGATCCAAGGTGGATTCCCCCTTGTGGAATGGGATAACTGTAGCTGTGTGCCACTCATTGGGCATGAAGCCTGAGGTGAGGCTATGATTAAACATGACACTTAGGTGAGGTGCCAGTTCATTTTGTAGTTCATGTAGTACACAGCCCGGGATGTCATCTGGTCCCATGGATGCTGTATTCTTAGCTTTGGAGAGTGCATTTTTTACCTGTGTGTCCGTGAGTACCGGAATTTGGCAATCTTTTGGTATTGAGATGGGCCCTTTAGGGGGTGAGAGGGAGGTGAAGTTGGCACTGAATCGATCTGCCAGGATATTGACAATATCCTTGGGGTCAGTATATTTAATGCCATTCTGTTGTAGCTCAGTGCAAATCTGAGCATTGCCATTTAGATTCTTGACATAAGTATAGAATGCCTTGTGGTTGTCCTTGGAATCTTTGGCAATTTTATTTTTGTAACTAGCTCTGGAGGATTTTAGGAGGGATCTCAGCTTCTTACTGAGGCTGGTAAGGGAGTTCTTTGCATCCTGGGATTTTCCTCTTTTCTGCAACAGTTTCGTCCTTCTGTTGTATAGTTTGTTTATGGCAGGCGTCCACCAGATTGGGTTCCCTTTTTTGGAGGAGACCATCTTGGTTCTGTTTGGAATGGCATGATTCATGCAAGAGTGGATGTGCTCGTACAGTGTCTTAGTGTAGGATTCAGAGGTTGAACTTCCAGTTCCCGTCTGCATGGGTGGCATGACGTTTGTCACTTCTGACTTGAGTAGCATGAAGTTGGCTTTGGAGAAGTTTTTTTATGGAGGTTTCCCTACTGGGGGGTGGGGGTGGGATGTGGACATCAAGGGTGATTAACTTATGGTCAGACCTGACCAATGAGGGGGTGACCACTGGTGTGGAGCATTGATCTCCCATGTTGGTAATGACCAGGTCTAGGATATTTGAGCCCCTGGTGGGACTATGGATTAGTTGGTTTAGGGCATTGGAATTTATGAATTCCAAGAACCGTTGGGCAAAGGTGTTGGTACCTGAGTAGTTTTCTCAATTAATTTTTAGGGGAGCTGAAATCACCCAGTATTAGGGTGTTTGGTTGTATCTTAATATTATCTAGTATGTTTAGAAAGGTGTAGTGAGAATTGTGGGGCATGCTGGGGGAACTGTAGCAAGCTACAATTTGGATTGCAGTCTTACCTAGTGTTAGTTGCACCTGTAGAATTTCAGATGCATTGTTTTGGGCAACTAGTCTGGAGGTGTGAATATCCTTGGTGAATATGGACACTCCTCCGCCTTTAGTGCTTCGGTCCTGGTTTGGTGACCGAAAAGTGTGGTAAGAGTTGTAGCCTGGTATTGCAGGGGAGGTCTCTAGAGCCTTGAACCAGGTCTCAGTTACTGCACGATATCGATGTTCTCCATTTTTAGGAGCACCTCCAGAGAGTGCATTTTGAGGTTTAGACTTCTAGCATTGAGCAGCATTACCTTCAGATTTTGCATGCTTACATCTGTTATGGTGGTGGTTTTGTCCTTTGAGCCTTGCATAAAAAAAGGCACTATAGGGGTGGCAAGAGCCTTAGCCAGTAACCTGAATCTCAGAGGTGACAGGTGCAGACCATCTCTGGCAAAGCATTGTGGTTTGTCGATCATGATGTCCCAGGCAGATAGATACTGGATCCCCTTTGAATGACACCAGAAATTTAGCCAATTGTTGAAGTCAATCATTTTGTCCTTATACTGTGATATCATTCTGAGTGAAGGCAGGATACTGCTCAGGGCTAGGGTCATACCTGCCTGGGCCACATGATCCGAGAGCTCTTCCATGTCTCTTTTCATGTAGTCCAGGGAGGTAAATCTCAAGTCATTCACTCCAACATAGACAGTTACAGAGTCGTATTTGTACTTGTTGTGGAGCGACTTGAGTGCATGCATTATGTGGTGGATCCTGGCACCCGACAGGCAGCTGACAGTAATTTTCTCCTTGCTCAGCCTGGTGAGTGGGATGTCAGTGTACCTGACTATAGAGTCACCTATGACTAAAGTGTTGGGTACGTTGTCTTGCCTTAGGGACTGTTGTTTGGTGGCACTCTGATGTTTTGAGCTATGTGTCACTTTGGTTGTGATTGGTGTTTGCGTTTCAGCTTCGGAAGTCCTTGTTGCTTGGGCAGGTTCATGTTAAGGGCCTCCACATAAGTGGGTTTACTGTTACTATGCGTGGATGTTGGTGCCATGAGTTTTGAAGAGCTATGTGTTGCTTGATGTGTAGTGCAGGTGTTAACCTTCTCCTCCTGACTGTCTAGCACAATCTTGGCTGGACAGAGCTTTGCTTCCACTTTGGCTATGTAAGTGCATCTCTCGCAGGTTTTAGTGCTGGGTGGTAGGAGGAGAGGGCTGTCTGTGTATATTAGGCAATTGCTGCATTGCCCCAGTATGCCCAGATTCACCAGGTGGACAGGAGAAATTACCGGAAGCTGACCCTTGGACATGCCTGGTTCAGTGTTTCTTTTGTAAAGTACAGGATCTGTTTTCCCTTACCTTGGCAAGGTTCTTTGCAGTTATAGGCTGTTTAGTGCCTACGATTAATTTCTCCTTATTAACAAGGAGAGTTGATTGCTTGTATCAGTTTAAGGCTTCCTAGTTCTTTCCAGCAGGTTTTAGAGCAAGTGCTAGTCACAGGGATTCAGATTTTAGTGCTATTACTGAGAAACCACCTAGTTCAAAGGGAAGTTTGAAGAGCAGACTTTCTGGCACCAGGAATAGTTTAAAGTGCTAGACTAATAAGCTAATAAAAGTGCAGGAGAGTAGAGAAACTAACAGATCTAAGGGAAAAAATGAAGAGCACTGCTCTGAAGCTTACAAAAAATCCTGGATACAGCAAATCTGTGTCTGGGCTACACTAGTTCAAGGCAAGGTAGGAAACAGTTTTTTTTTTTTTTTTAAGTAGAAATTGAAGAGGCAGAAGATAATGAGATAATTCAATATGCAGAAGCTAAAGGGGTGGGGCTTTACTAAGTTCTCAGTATTAACAGTAGAATGAGCTGATGTAATGTGACTGGGGGGGAGGGTCTAATATAACCTTTATACCAGAGACAGGCAGCTCAAAGCTACCAAGACAGAAGACCACCACAAGAACAGGGTGGGAAGGTGGGTGGGAAAACCAGTTGTACAGATTACAGAGATATTAAATCAAACGTGCAGATGAAAAATGAGAATAAACACTTACCTTTTCTGAATATCACAGCAGGCAGTAAGTCAGTCTCTCAGCACAGCTTGAGTAACAGTTATATCTAATTTAAGACACAGAAGGCAGAAACAGACCTATTATCCAGACAGCCATGGTGGTGCAGCGGTTGGCGTTGCTGCCTCACAGCAAGAGGTTCTCCGGTTCGATTCTCGGCTGGGGTGCCTTCTGTGCGGAGTCTGCATGTCCTTCCTGTGGTCGCGTGGGTTTCCTTCGGGTGCTCCAGTTTCCTCCCACATCCCAAAGACATGTAGCAAGTGGATTGGACACTCTAAATTGGCCCTAGGTGTGAGTGTGTGCATGTGTGTGCCTTCTGTGGAAGGTTGGGCGCTGGGCTGGCAACTTGACACTGTAAAACTCCACTGCCAATCATGAGTGGACAGATGATCCGCTCTGGTGACCCCTAACCGGGAAAAAGCTAAAAGAAGTAGGAGACAGTTGCAGAAATGTCCTGCCCAGACAAAACCAGTTCTGTTCACTTTCTCTCACTAAGTAAGCAGGTAGGCCTCTAGACAAAGGATTTCACTACAAACTGAGGTCAACACTAACAAATATTAGCTCTATCTCACAACAAAAGGACAGTAAAAAGCAGTTGTACAGATTACAGAGATATTAAATCAAACATGCAGACGAAAAATGAAAATAAACACTTACCTTTTCTAAATATCACAGCAGGCAGTAAGTCAGTCTCTCAGCACAGCTTGAGTAACAGGTATATCTGATTTAAGGCACAGAAGACAGAAACAGACCTATTATCTAGACAATACAGTTGCAGAAATGCCCTACCCAGACAAAACCAGATCTGCTCACTTTCTCTCACTAAGTAAGCAGGTAGGCCTCTAGACAAAAGGTTTCACTACAAACTGAGGTCAACACTAACAGATATTAGCTCTAGCTCAAAACAAAAGGACAGTAAAAAGCAGTTGTACAGATTACAGAGATATTAAATCAAATGTGCAGATGAAAAATGAGAATAAACACTTATCTTTTCTGAATATCACAGCAGGCAGTAAGTCATTCTCTCAGCATAGCTTGAGCAACAGGTATATCTGATTTATGGCACAGAAGGCAGAAACAGACCTATTATCCAGAAAATACAGTTGCAGAAATGCCCTGCCCAGACAAAACCAGTTCTGTTCACTTTCTCTCACTTAGTAAGCAGATAGGCCTCTAGACAAAGGATTTCATTATGAGGTCAACACCAACAGATATTAGCTCTATCTCACAATAAAAAGACAGTAAAAAGCAGTTGTAGAGATTACAGAGATATTAAATCAAACATGCAGATGAAAAATGAAAATAAACACTTATCTTTTCTGAATATCACAGCAGGCAGTAAGTCAGTCTCTCAGCACAGCTTGAGTAACAGGTATATCTGATTTAAGGCAGAAAGCAGAACCAGACCTATTATCCATACAATACAGTTACAGACATGCCCTGCCCAGATGAAACCAGTTCTGTTCACTTTCTCTCACTAAGTAAGCAGATAGGCCTCTAGACAAATGTTTTCACTGCAAACTGAGGTCAACACTAACAGATATTTGCTCTATCTCACAGCCAAAGGACAGTAAAAAGCAGTTGTACAGATTACAGAGATATTAAATCAAACGTGCAGACGAAAAATGAAAA
>NC_056731.1:180344022-180352040 GCF_019279795.1 Protopterus annectens | reverse complement strand
GTGTGTGTGTGTGTGTGTGTGTGTGTGTGTGTGTGTGTGTGTGTTTGTATATAAATCGAATCCCAAAGTGTGTGTATGTCAGCTACTTGGGCAGGAGCACAAAGCACTGGTTGGACAGAGAGGGTGCTGGAGGTTTTGGCTTGACCACTCAGCTGAAATCTCAACCCTATAGCTGTACCAGTGGGGAGTCTTATTGGGAATCTGGAAAAAAAGGAAAAAAGAACCAGCCCCAGACTGACTATGATCTCTGTATGCTCTTAAGAAAATTTGTACTTTACTGTGTGTGTACTTGTCACCCACCCATTGTGTATGTCCCTCACTGTTGCCAGTACTGAGAATTGAGGTTTTTTGATTACTGGGCCAGTGCAGGGACATCACAGGTAGTAAGAAGCTGTGTATATTTTAGTTGATGGGGTAGCTCTAAACAATTTAGTGCTATACATGGGGTGGGTTCTGAAAGGGGTATTTGTTTCAAATTTAGCCACTATATTATGCAAATTTAGTCACTTTATTATAGCATTGCTCAAATGTTGATTTTTGTGATGTCTGAAGGTTAGTAAGGATGGGACCACCATGAAGTAATGATGGGAGGAGATAGGAGATGCTAGTGTAGTTTTAGTTGCATTGCTGTGAAAGTTTCTGGCTTCTTGCAGTTTAATTTCTCCATGTCTTTCGGGTTTCTAAAACCATGACAGGAATGGACCCCATTCCTAAGTCAGGGTATGATTAAAGCTCATAAAATTAGTATTGTTTCAGTCTTTGATTTTAGCCAAAAGTGCTCTATGCAGCACCTGCAATGGTCCAAAACTGACTCCTGCAATTGATAGTGTTACATGTATTGGTAACTTATCTAAATACAACTGTAAATTATTTTTACGAGACCCATTGCTTCTACTACTATTGGAACTGTCTGGGTATCTTTTTCTACACTGCTCTCATTTCTGCCAGAAAATCCTGGTATTTTATGACTATGTGTCTCTCTGTATGTAAGACAGTGTAATCAATAGTTGTAGCAGTTTGAATGATCAATGCTACTTTTGTCTTCTTTTCATGAATTACTATGTCTGGTTTTCTCTGATCTGTTTTCTAAGCTGTTGGTAATGGGTGATCCCAAGTGATATAAACTTCATTATTCTGTATAATGCTTTGCAGCTCATATTTCCAATGCTTCTCGGCTAATTCAGTATTATAGTGTTTGCACAACCCCCAGTGCAACAGTTTTGCCCCATTATTATGTCTTTCAGTATATAGGCTGTCTGCCATTATTGTTTCATACCCAGCAACAACATGTGCAACTGTTTCCAGTTCTGTTTAACAGAACATGCATTTGTCTGTTTCTCCCACATGTTCAATGGACTTTGTAAACCAATGTGTAGATAGTCTACTCTCCTGAGCCGCCAATATTAACCTTTCATCTTTTGATTTCAATTCACCTCTCCTTAATCATTTCTGCATCAAATCCTGATCAATGTGAGGTTGTTCCAGAAGTTTTCTCTGCTTGACACTATACTTATGGCTTTTCCAACTTTATTGCCTTCTCATCTGATCCTTCTTCTTATATTCTTTCTTTGTTTTTGGCACATTCGGTTTCTGTCTGATTTTTGTCTACTATTGGTTTGATTTCCATTCCTGCTTGACATCTGCATGCTTCTGCTAAACTAAACAGAGAGGTCATCTTAGACTTCTAATCATGTTTTAAAACTTTGATTATGTTTGGATATGATGAGGTCAGCAGATATGTATGCAGTCCCACGATCACAGACCTATACATATAATCAGTTTTGAGGAGGTCCATACCTCCTTCAGAGCGATGGATATATAATTTTGGTATACACTGATTTTTATCTCATTTAATGAGCATAAAGTTTTTTTCTTGTTTTTCTGTTCAACTGATCCAAACCATTTGGGACCAATCACACCAAAACTGCAAGTTGAAACAGAAAGAGCAAATTGGTTTATACCTTGGACTTTATTCCTAGATGTCAGGGCTTTTTTCAGTATTAACACAACCACAGTCCAACACCAAACTAAAACAAAAAAAAACACAGAACCAGTGTCCACAAAGCCTTTAATAATCCACTGATGTCTTGGCTTGAATGCCTTCTCAGGAGAATACATGAAATCCATTACACTCCATTTTTATAGTATACAAATTAATGTAGTTAAAAAAAATAATCTATTAATCACATACTTATTTAATACAAAATTTAAAGTAAAACTCTCCAGTTAAAATCAACATTCATTCCTTGAGGTGCCAAAGTGCCAAACTTTAAAATATAAATAGCTTCTTTATATAGAAGAGTGTTTTTAATATTCCTATACAAATAATTATCAGATACTTTTTCTAAAATAGTCCCTAATAAGCCCCCGACTGACTCTGATGTGCAAAATGGAAATGTTCTGCTACTGAACTGGAGATTTTAATACTTTCAATGTCTGTGTGATTCTTCAGAAAAGTTATTCTACAAAGAAACATCTGTGTTTTTAAATGTTCAAAGTCTACCTAAATATTTAGAACTGGAGATTACCCCCCCCCCCCCCCCCAGGATCTTAGAGTTTACAAAGACCCAGCTACACTTTTTGACCTAGATGATGACACTAATCTGGGCTTTCGCAAACTCTGGATTCAAGCAACCCATAAATGTACCACAGAATGGTTTGCTATACTTGTTAAAGAGACAGGTTAAAACAAAGCAATCTGCAAAAAGATATTAATGTTATGTGTAGCAACATTATGGCTAAATCAGGTCCTGAGTTCTTGGATAATATTTTAAAATATATCAATGGCAAACTGAAGGGTTGTGAGGAAGACATTATGGTTCATAAGAGAAATAAACTAATGAGAGATACAAAGGACTATGATAATGGTTTGGCCTTTGTATCCAAGACCAATCGGCAGAAAGGAAAACATCATGTGACATTTAGGGAAGGAACTGCAGGAGAGGAATGGTGTTCTTTTTCCATTTCATGACCATCTTTTGATACAGCCTCATCTGGGGAGGAAGATTCACATTTAGATAACAATGATTATCTGCCCTTACTGCCAACAAAAATACTGTGCAAAATCAGAAAATTTTTCGGAACCAAGGTTCCAATAAACCATCTTACCAGGGAAAGAAGCGGCAATGAGAGGGACAGTTTAATCAATATCAACAGTCACATCCCCAGCAGTGGCAACAAAGGAATAAAAAGGGTAGATGGTAGTTCAGGCTCTTATGTGATCAATTTGTCTGGATATAATTTAAATGCATATGAAAAAGTTGTTTTAGAATGTGGTTTAAAATATATTCCTACAGCGATGCCTAGACTTTATGACCTTAAATGTGATGTATTTAAATTAATGAGAAAATTACAACTGAAATATATGTCTAAACAGAATTTCACTGACCCTCCATTGACTATTAGTTCTGATAATAATGTTACTACTTTGAGTGACGATAGTTTTTTTTCCTGTGTGTCGGAAGATGATTTAACTGCATATTATCTATTTGATATGAGTAAAATAGAAGTGAAAAGCAAATTTATACCAGTGTTCAATTGTGCAGGTATAATAAAATTTCAGAATATGCTTAATTATTCTATTGAACAGGAGCTTCTTAAATTTAAAAAATCTGGAAAAGTGATGCACAATTTAACAAAAAATGAATGGCTAGCACTGTGGGCATTGGGAAATAATACAGATTTAATTTTTAAGCCTTCAGATAAAGATAACAAATTAGTCATTCTACATACTTTGCAGTATTTTGAAATGTGCTATAACCATTTACATGATAGGACAGTGTATGAAAAAGTTTATGGTGACATGTATGAGTTGGCTATTTGCGAATATGAGCAACTTTTGTATAAAGGAGTTAGATTAGGATATTTGACTAATGAAGATCTTAAGAAAAAGTTTATTAATAACAATGTTAGCATGGTATATTTTTACTGTGTACCCAAAATCCACAAAAATCTTAATAACCCTCCAGGTCACCCTATTGTTTCTGGTAGTAACTATTTTCTACGCAATATAGGATGTCTTTTACATGAATTACTTTTGCCTAAGGTGCTGTTGTTGCCAGCTTATGTTAAAGATGTGTCAATTATTTTGCAAAAAAATGTATAATATAAGTTGGAATGAAAGAATGTATTGGATCATCCTTGATGTTAAAAGTCTGTATACAAACATTTACCACGATTTTGGTTTGGAGGTGGTTAGGTTCTTCCTGGGTAAATGTCCAGCAACTGAATATATTGTAGAAATGTTATATTTCAGTCTCACTAATAATTTTTTAAATTTAGGGAGAGTTATACAGACAGAAACAAGGAACAGCTACGGGGGTGGCATTTGCCCCCTCATATGCGAACCATTGCGTGGGCCTGTTTGAACAGGAATATGTTTATAAATCTTCATTTTTTCATCAGCATATTAAAAGTTATAGCAGATTTATTGATGATCTAATTTCCCTGTCTGAAGGAGGGGAAACAAAAGTGGATCATTTTATTTTGAGTCTACAGATGAATAGATTTAATCTTAAGTTTGAAGGTATACAAATGGGAAAAAATGTTTCATTTTTGGATGCAGAATTAGATATATCTAAAGGATATTTACATACAAGGGTACACAGAAAATTTGAGGGTCAATCTAACTATCTTAAAGCTACTAGTTGCCATCCTCCACATACCATAGAAGCTCTCCCATTAGGGGAACTCATTAGATTACAGAGGTTATGCAATGACCAACAAGAATTACAGGAAGAAATACAAAAAAATATATATGATGTTTTACTCTAGAGGTTATAGTCATGAAGTAATAAATAAGCTTATCATAGAATGAATGTAGCTGACATACAGGTTTGTAAAGAGTCTGGTAAGATAGGAAATTTTAGCAATAATATGGAAAGAAATAATTCAGAAATTTATTTTGTAATGGTATATAGTACATTTAGTGATAAGGTGGTAGAAATGGTTAAATATTTTTGGAATTATTTAAAAAGATCTAAGGAAGCAGAGAATTGGCTACCTAATAATTTAAAAGTTTCATATAAAGTAGGTAGAAGCATAAAAAGTTTTTTAGTCAAAGGGAGGGTAGTTAAAACAGAGTCCAAATGTTATATTATACCCAAGAAACAAGGAAATGAGATCTGTGGTAATTGTAAAGCTTGCAGACATATTGTTGCAGGCTTTGATAGAATTAATGGTAGGAAGATTAATGTTAAAGGATATTTTAGATATAATACGGAAGGCATTGTATATGGGTTAAAATGCCCCTGTAATAAGTTTTATATTGGTTAAACGAAAAGACCTTTTTAAGTAAGATTATTAGAACATATTAGAGACATTGAAAATATTAAAATTTCCAGTTCAGTGGCAGAACATTTCCATTTTGCACATCAGAGTCAGTTGGGGGACCTATTAGGGACTATTTTAGAAAAAGTATCTGATAATTATTTGTATAGGAATATTAAAAACACTCTTCTGAATAAAGAAGATATTTATATTTTAAAGTTTGACACTTTGGCACCTCAAGGAATGAATGTTGATTTTAACTGGAGAGTTTTACTTTAAAATTTGTATTAAATAAGTATGTGATAAATAGATTAATTGTTTAATTAGATTAATTTGTATGCTATAAAAATGGAGTGTAATGGATTTCATGCATTCTCCTGAGAAGGCATTCAAGTTGAGATGTCAGAGAATTATTAAACGCTTTGTGGACACTGGTTCTGTGGTTTTTCTGTTTTCAATATTAGTTTTTGTCTTCGCATTTGTTCATGTTTTATTGCCAATCGTTCCTCAATTCCCAAATATTTATACACTCCTTCCTGCTCAAATTCATTTATATCACATTCCTGTCCTAGACTGATATTTTGTTGTACTTTCAACTTTCCTGCTTTAAATATTGCTTTTGCACATTTATCAAGACCAAATGTCACTCTTATATCATCTAAGAAAGTTTAAACCACTTGCAGTTGTGCATTATGAACAATACAGTTTTAAGTCATCCAAAAAAGTTGATTATAAATCTTGAAGCAAGTTTGTTTTCTAGGAGCCAAATTATGGCCAAAACCTAATCTGTTAAATTGACAGTGTCATGGGTTAAGGGCAAGACAAAACTGTAACTGTGACATAGTATCACCCTGGAATATATCCATTGGAATTTTCATCCCTGGGATCACAATTTGCCCTTTTTATAATGACTTAATTGAAAAGTGGTTTGCCACCGTTTCATAGTCTCTGCAATGTAATTGATCAATGTAGGATGTATTTTACACATCTATAAGCACTCCTGTATCCATAAATGTGGGATGCTGTCAAATGTCTTTTTTTTGTAATTTATCCATGCCATACTTAGAGTCTTCCTCTTTTTACAATTCTCCATTATGACTTTTTTCTCTTTTTTTAAGTATTATCATCTATTTGTAAACTGCTGCATTTCTTGGAGCTTTTCTCCTCGGGTCTCCACTGAAAATGGGTCCCAAGCCCAGTTGGACAAACCCAGTTAACAAATGTCAATAAATAAATAAATAAATTGCACCATATCAGATCGCTTTTTCTTTCTCATGTCCATATTTCTTTTTATACATTTCAAAAATCTCTACTTTTTTTCTTTATATTTTTGCACTTACTCTGTTGCTTCTTTTTCCAAGCAACCCAACATTTCTTTGTCTATGAAAATTTACATGGACCTGTACTATTAATGAATGCAAATTTGCATTTCAAGCTTTTGACAGTTTTTCCTTGTGAAAGTATTTTTATTTCCAACAAGTTCTCTCTCTTCATCTTTTTAAATATCTTCTATCTGGAAATTATGGGCTTCTTGCATACCAGTAACTATACATAATTTCTTTTTTATCCTCAATAGTCCACTCTGTCATCTTTAGGGCACATTTTTGGCCTGTCAGTTTTTGTGTTTTTTGGGAACTGCTACTTCCTTCTACAACAGTGTACCCCACCTTAGCCTGGCCTAACACCATTGTATGAATGTTTATGTGTCTTCAGGATTCTACACTGTCGTTTTCTACGTCCTTGGCACTACTGTATATATCAGGATTGCACACTTTTTTTATCCTGGGACTTGTGCACCCAGCTGTCTTTTTTATTTTTAACCTACTTCTGTCTATGATATAGCTGTATAAAATGCAGTCTATATATCAGTGTCATCTTTGTGAGATTGTGTTAAAACAGGGCCTACCATGTGAAGGTACTTACCAAGACTTGAGGATAATTTCAGTTCCAGCAATACTACTCTCCTTTTCTTGCTGATTTTATCATCTCTCCATTCAGACCCCTGTAAAGCATCCCTAGTTTTTGGTGAGTTATTTCACAATTTTGTATATGCATGTAAAATTTAAGATTATCATCCACTATCATACATAATAATTTGATATAAGAAGTGACTTTAATGGCTGTATTATTAACAAGGAGGATTTTTTTTTCATGAGATAGAGATTTGAGAAAAAGAAGCAGTTTTTTTGGGGGGGGGTGAGCATGAGTTGTAAGTTATAAAGCCATATTTCAGTGTCTGTTAAAGCTTTCTGAGTATTTTTTTTTTTGGAGATGTGCCAGTTTGTCAGATGTGCATATGAGTGTGGATTCATCTGTGTATTATATTAGAAAGGCCTGCTGTGAGGATGTGTGGAGTGTGTTGGTGAGAATGTTAAAGAGGAGGGGACCAAGGATACAGCCTTGTGGTACACTGCTAGTGAATGGGAGGTATGGAGAGAGGGCGGACTGCCATTTTACTGACTGATATCTATTGGACAGATAGCTTTTGAACCATAGAAGGGTCGGTTTAGATAGACCTACTGAGGACATCTGAAGTTGAAGTTTGCTGTGATAAACTGTGTCTAAGGCTTTAGAAAAGTCTAGAAATAAGGAAGGGGCAAGATTGCCATTATCTCTAGCTTTACTTACAGTATTTATAAAGGTTAGAAGTACAGTGTTAGTACTACAGAAGGGGTGGAAGCTGTGTTGTGTGTGGGGATAGCATTTTTTACTGCAGCAGATAGTTTAGCAGTTGTTTATTAATATACATT
>NC_056731.1:180334022-180341522 GCF_019279795.1 Protopterus annectens | reverse complement strand
TCTAAATACACACAGTTGCATTCAGAAGATCTTGAATTGACATTTGGCTGAAATTAATGATTTATGAAAGGTCAATACTTCCACACCCCTCAGACCACCTTTATCACCCTACTGTTGTGTGCTATCCCAAATGTAACCTTACCCCTACACCCAACCTTACACATTAGGTTACTAAATACCCTTGTTCTAACTCTACCACTAACCAAGAAACAAACACACAGCCACACATATGAAGGCACATACACATACACATGCGTGCACGTGTGCGCGCGCACACACACACACACACACACACACACACACACACACACACACACACACACACACGCACACACACACACACACACTTCACACATAACAGTACAAAAACACCACAAAAAATCTATCTGCTTCCTGAGCCTTATTCTAATCCTAAGCCGTGAACACTCACAAATACATTCTCAACCCCAGTACTGAAACTTTCATTGTATCAGAATGTTTTGGCATTAACACTCACACCCACATCATTGAAGGCATGTATACCTGCTCAGAAAATCAACAGCAACATTTAGTGATGCATCTTTTTTCAGTATTTTACTCAACAACAAGTGCATTTGAAAACTTCTGACAGCAGAAATAGTTGTCAACAACATGTGGAGTCAATATAGAGCATGATATATATATACTTTGTACTTTGAGGGGCTGATGAATGAAGAGAATGAGAGGGAGAGAAGGTTAGATGATGTAGGGATAGTGAATGATGAAGTGCAGTGGATTAGCAAGGAGCAAGTAAGGATAGCTATGAAGAGGATGAAGAATGGAAAGGCTGTTGGTCCAGATGACATACCTGTGGAGGCATGGAGGTGTTTAGGTGAAATGGCAGTGGAGTTTTTAACTATATTGTTTAATGAAATCTTGGAATATTGCATGAGGAATGGAGAAAAAGTGTTTTGGTACCAATTTTTAAGAATAAGGGTGATGTGCAGAGCTGTAGTAAATACAGAGGGATTAAATTGATCAGTCACAGCATGAAGTTATAGGAAAGAGTAGTGGAAGCTAGGTTAAGAAGAGAGATGATGATTAGTGATCAGCAGTATGGTTTCATGCCATGAAAGAGCACTACAGATGCGATATTTGCTCTGAGAGTATTGATGGAGAAGTACAGAGAAGGTCAGAAGGAGTTGCATTGTGTCTTTGTGGACTTAGAGAAAGCATATGACAGGGTACCTAGAGTTGTGGTATTGTATGAGGAAGTCGGGAGTGTTAGAGAAGTATGTAAGAGTGGTACAGGATATGTACGAGGGTAGTGTGACAGTGGTGAGGTCTGCGGTGGGAGTGATGGATGCGTTTAAGGTGGAGGTGGGATTACATCAAGGATCAGCTCTGAGCCCTTTCTTATTTGCAATGGTGATGGACAGGTTGACAGACGAGATCAGACAGGAGTCCCCTTAGACTATGATGTTTGCAGATGACATTGTGATCTGTAGTGACAGTAGGGAACAGGTGGAGGAGACCCTGGAGAGGTGGAGATATGGTCTAGAGAGAAGAGGAATGAAGGTCAGCAGGACTAAGACAGAATATGTTTGTGAATGAGAAGGAGGATAGTGGAAAGGTGAGGATGCAAGGAGTAGAAGTGGCGAAGGTGGATGAGTTTAAATACTTGGGATCAACTGTTCAGAGTAATGGTGAGTGTGGAAGAGAAGTGAAGAAGAGAGTACAGGCAGGATGGAGTGGGTGGAGAAGAGTGTCAGGAGTGATTTGTGACAGATGAGTACTAGTAAGAGTGAAAGGGAAGGTCTACAAAAGGGTAGTGAGACCAGGTATGTTATATGGGTTGGAGACCGTGGCATTGACAAAAAGGCAGGCATCAGAGCTGGACATGGCAGAGTTAAAGATGTTAAGATTTGCACTGGGTGTGACGAGGGTGGACAGGATTAGGAATAATTATATTAGAGAGTCAGCCCAGGTTGGAAGGTTTGGAGACAAAGCCAGAGATGCAAGATTACATTGGTTTAGACATGTACTGAGGAGGGATGCAGAGTATATTGGGAAAAAGATGCTGAGGATGAAGCTGCCAGGTGACAGGAAAAGAGGAAGGCCCAAGATAAGGTTTATGGATGTGGTGGGAGAGGACATGCAGGTGGTTGGTGTGACAGAGCAAGATGCAGACGACAGGAAGAAATGGAAACATATGATCCACTGTGGCGACCCCTAACGGGAGCAGCATATATATATATATATATATATATATATATATATATATATATATATATATATATATATATATATATATATATATATAGGGTTCAAATCCAGATTTTATGTGTGTGTGTGTGTGTGTGTGTGTGTGTGTGTGTGTGTGTGTGTGTGTGTGTGTGTGTGTGTGTGTATGTACATACCAAAATCCAGCACACAAGTAAGTAAGTGATTTAATGACTTATTGCAGGAAAAAAAATGTAGATAGACTGGTGTCACTTAATGCTTTAAGTGAAACTTGATAATCTTCACATTTTTCCTGCATTAAAGCACTTCTTTGCCTTTGTTGTGTGCTGGATGTTGTGACTTATTTGGACTTTCTATGTACCTCAACTGTTTTTTTCTAAGCTCTGAGCAGTTTGTTTGTTGTTTGTTATATATAGATAAATAGATAGATAGATAGATAGATAGATAGATAGATAGATAGATAGATAGATAGATAAAGAATTAAAATTACATATTTTACAGTTACAGTTTTTTTACATATACTCCACTTTTGAAATACTAAATAATATTGCACAGCACTTCGAAAATAGCCCTTATAGCCTTTTGTATGGGTCACCTGATCAGCAAAAATAAAGTCTTTTAATGGTGATTAACTGCTATTACTACCACAAAAATAACTTTATCCTGGAATAAAAATTAATTCAAGTTTCCTGCCATCAGAACACAAGTATCAAATTCAAAACAGCATTAGAAAAATAAAGTGCAGGTGTGCTGCCAGCATGACTACACATCATCAACTCCCACAGTCTGTTGGACTGAGTCAGACAGTCCAATTAATCTGCATTAGAATATACAGCTGTCATTTTACATCATTTATATGGCAGCAACTAAACATAATCAATGCAACGCATATGCATCAACACATAGAGGGACATGTTCATGCAAAATACATGACACAGGAATTTCTTCTTCATTGTTTATGTGAAACAAAGTGATCCATTCTATACTGGAATTATTTTTAAGTGCTAAACCATTGCTTTTTTAAATAACTCAGCTGTAAAACAATAATGGTCATTCTCTGACTGTGGACAATGTAAGATTTCCCCTGCCCCTAGCAAAACTTTTTTTTTACTAAGGCTGCACCCTTGCCATGGTGAAGTGGTGATTGCCTGTGTATATAAATTTTGGATCCCACTTAGTTCCTATATGTATCAATATAAATATGTGATAGTGTGTATGTGTGTGTGTACGTGCTTTTGTGTGTGTGTGTGTGTGTGTGTGTGTGTGTGTGTGTGTGTGTGTGTGTGTGTGTGTGTGTGTGTGTGTATGTGTGTAATGCGCCTTTTGGGATGAGCTGCTACATTTTATGTTCATTAAGTGCCAAGACAGGCTCTGCTTCACTGGTGACCCTGAACTGGATAATCAGACAATAATCAGACAAAAAGATGAATGTGTGTACTTGTGTATGTGCGTGTGTACACACGTGTGTGTGTGTGTGTGTGTGTGTGTGTGTGTGTGTGTGTGTGTGTGTGTGTGTGTGTGTGTGTGTGTGTGTGTGTGTGTGTGTGTGTGTGTGTGTGTGTGTGGAGACAGAACATGAGAGAGGAAGACAGAGACAGTATAGGCTACCTTAGTGATGGCTGAAGTATGATTTCTTGAGCATCACTTGCCCAAGGCTCAAGATGCTAAGGATCAGAGCATCTTCATAGAAAGTGATCACTGACAAGAAATAGCAGCAGTGTTACCCTTTTTGGGATAACTTCCCCACTCTTTGAGTTGGTGCAACCATGGAATTGGTATGAATTTTGATTCTGAAATTAGGGCTAAGTATAACTATTATATATTGTGTAATGTAATGTGTTTATATATATATATATATATATATATATATATATATATATATATATATATATATATATACTTTGTGGGCGCGGGTTTATGTATGAATATATAACAAAACTGAAGCTTGCATACTTAGTTTGTGTTACAGCTGTATACAGAATAGCTGGATTTGCAGAGCGATATAGAGTACACATACCTGCATTTGAAAAAAATGAAATAAACAGATTCATAAACTCATAGCTCACTAGGTAGAGTCAGTCCATAGACCATAATGCTGCCAATATACACTCTCATGGAGCACTTTCTGCCTCCAGAAGGACAACCAAAGTCAAGCCTGGGAAGAATTTAAAGCTATCAATTCCGTTGTAAAGTTTTGTTTTAAAAGAAGTAAGGGCAGTACTCTGCTCTAGATGTAACAGAAGATCAATCAAGATTATTCCAGTCATGGGGGGAGCATTGAAGAATAAATCTGTCCCTTCACTACAGCTTATAAATGTGTTGATGGATATTAAAGTCTTTAGTTTAACTGTTTATAAAGTAATTTGTTTCTACTGATGTGTTTGGGTAGTGACATAGTAAAAGGGGCATAGTACGAGGAAACTGACTACAGCAGAAATATTACATGGGGAAGAAAGTGCTAAGCCATTTCCTGATTTTTTTTTTAATTTCTTGAAACACAGGGATCATTCATTAGAAAGGAAAGAAACTATGGTGAAAGTAAATGTCTTTATTGTATAGTTGTCCTTTAATCTCATGGCTCAGATTATGCCTTTGTGATGCTTGTATTCGTACTTTGCCTACCATGTGACTACTAGGTCACAGTTAGAACTGGAGGGGTTCATTTGCCCCTCAAGTGATCTATATCTGGTTGTGCTTTTGCTATTTTGGCATGGTACATATTCCCATACTATGATAACCCGACCTTTGCATAGTGTGTGTGTCACTGCTGCTGTTCTGTGTGCATATCATGCATTCTTTGCATTATAAAATGTATGGCATTTTAACATTGCACCACCCATACAGCACACCATCATGGATCATAGGTTGCACATCATATTACCATACTTAAACATGTCCAAATGCCAAACTATTCACTCTTGCAATGAGTTTATTTACATAGTTCTGCTTTATTTACTATTATCACTTTCAGTCACTAGATAATTTTCATTCTGTTTCCCTCCCAGGCTTTTCTTCAGCATAGAGTTGTTTTGTATAAAATGACAAGCATTCTGTGCAACTCTAACTTATTCATTTTTCTCTGCTCATCAAGATTATATCATTAAAGTATATCTTCATCATTTAGAATTGGTGGTGGTTTGTCTGGATACTATGGAAATAATCTTTTTAAATACCTTATCTTCAACAGCATATGCCAGTCTGTTGTAATCTGTAGTAATATATTCTGAGAAAAAGCAAAAAAGCTTCTTTTCAAGCCACAAGAAGCTGCCAGAATAGTCCTTGTTCATTTTTATTCGTTTCCTCAGGAAATGTGATAGTATAACATAAGTAAAACTGGCAGGGTATCAGTCATAATTTATGGGGCCTCCACAGTTCTGTGTCCAAATATATCAGTCATCTGTCACTTTCTCAAGCTTATTTTCCACATGCATAGCAAAATGATTTATTTTTCGCTGTGCATCTAAGGTCGTAATAATGCAGGTGGTGCAGGATTCCTTTTCTTTGCTTTTTCAATAAATCATTTTATATTGTGATGCTTTCCTTCATTAAATAATATGGCCTCGCATGTCCTTTAGCAAATAACATGAATGAATGAATTTTGAAAACAATGTTAATGATTGTGACTTTTGTTTGCGCACAATATTAAGTAATGCAAGTAGTCATACTATTTTTACTTTTCAAATGGTCTACCTGTCTATAGACTTGCCCCAGTAAATAAATATTAAAAAAAAAGTGTTACATTATTTTATATGAAATGGCTAGTTTCTGAGATTGTAGTAAGCACTTTTAATGTGAAGGATAGTATTGTGAACTCTCGTAATGAAAGCTATTGAGACGAATAGAAAACTATACATATCCATTCATCCATCAATCCAGCCATACACAACCCCTTTTTCCCATTATTGCACAGGGGGTCAGGATGTCACTTCAACAGTGACAATCATCTATGTTAATGAATAAGTCACAACAGTTATTTTACAGTGCCAGTTACTTTTAATAGTCTTGTACAGATACTAATACTGTATGCTTAAGTCCAACTAGGAAAAATGTCCATAGTTATTAAAAGAGAAAGTATTTTTTATTGCTGAAAAAGACAATGGCCTTTTTCTGCTTCCAGCTAGTGTATTATTAACAGTGATCACAATTCATAACCTTAGTGTATAATAATAGCAGATATGAAGGAACAATGTTTTATAGGCAAGAAAAACAAAAGCACAGGTAGAACAGGTGATAAGATACACAGTATAAATCAGCTGTTATAAATCAGATTTAAATAACCACAGCTCATGCTGTTTACTGCCATTTGTTTAAAGAAGACAACATTATATTGGCAGTATAAAGAGATATCGCAGTCCTCATCAACTCATGAGAAAGTACAACTGAGTTACTTAATAGATAGATGAATGGTCCTTTCTAAACATTCTTCTCAATGACCCAATTTCAAGGTCTCAAATTTAAGATAAAGACCCTATCTGACTGTCATGTCATATTTTATGCCTCTCCTAAAGTAGCAAGCAGTTACTGGCTAATGGATTGCCTTGTTTTTTTACATCCTCTGGTATGTTTCTTGGAAATAATGACAATTATAAGCAAAAGTTTACACTCTTCTCTTCTGAGTTCTGTGTTGGGGAAATATTGACACTTATTTGTGCACCTGTGTAATAAAAAAATAATACTTCCCTCAAGAAACATAACTTTCTTAATCTTTGTTGCCTGCTTGCAGCTCCTATAGCAGGATCATACCAGAATACAGCCAAAGTAAATCAAGGGCATTCAGTGGGTACTTTGCCTCCAGAAGACTCACCATATTTGTCAGCAAACAGCAAGTGTACTGCTTTTAAATTAAAGATTTTCAAAAACAAAAGCTTTTTCAGTGTTAGCATTACTGATCAGAGACTTGACCCTTTCCATCCATCTCTCACTAGACTTCTGTCTCCCACAGTTGTGTAACCAAGTGCTATAGAGAAGGAGTCAGTACTGTACAAAATGTATGGTGCAATGTGTGACAAATATTTAGCTGTGGGAAGCAGAAACAGCAACAATCTAATTTAATTTAGTTTATTACATTTTACTTTTAAATTATAGAGAGTTGATTTTACATGATATCTTAAAAAGAAGTATACTCCAGCCAAGTAACATGAGTATAAAACAATTTGCAGGCTGAGAACACTGAAGAAAAAGAAGCAGGCAAACAGTAGGCCACAAACTGAGCTCTTGTGGACTGCATGCAGCCTGTGGGCAGTGAAAATGTTTTTTAAAAAAATCTTTAGCAAGGGAATTAAGGTTTAACCACTATTC
>NC_056731.1:180299334-180333522 GCF_019279795.1 Protopterus annectens | reverse complement strand
TTAATCTAGTATTCAAAAATTTGGCAAGGGGTGGGTGATAGAACCATGGCCATCAACAATAGGTCACATAGGTGGTTGGTCTTTATTTTTGTGTATCTTAGGCAAACCAAACATGTGGGGGATCTTAGGATACATCACATTTAAATAGTTATAATCATAAATCGAAATTTGTTGGTAAATGAATAAGTCATTTAGATTTGACTTTATTCTATTGTATGCAACATTGTACTCATTCACAGACACCTCCTTATAAGTGTCAGATGCAAAAATGGACCTCATTTTCATATTATAATCACATTCATTCATCACAACCAATCCACCACCTTTAACAGGTTGTATGGTCCTGATTTCTTTGTTGCTTTGTAAATCATTTAATCTTACTGTTTCCTCTCTAGAAAGATTGTATTTGAAAGTATATTTTCTTACCTTGCCATCCAAACGTGCCAAATTACGAATATCTAACTCACAATTTGTTTTCAAAATAGTTAATCACAGGGTGAATCAGGGGATTATAAGTGCTGAATACCCTTAATGGGTGCATGGCTGACCCCACATTTTGAAACATCACCATGACATTTAATTTTCTGGAATATTCCTTAAAATCCATGAGTGTGTTTGCAACATCCATGAGCCTGTTAGGTACAAAAGTTAGACCTCGAGCAAATAAATCCCCATGACAAGCATCAATGTTAACAGACAAAAAATTGTAGACAGTGAAATCACCAGCAGAATTCATCATGGTGGTGCATTGGGGGTAGCATATATGTAGGAATATCAGGGACTGGGCTTAATTCCACTTCTTGTAATTCCGATGCCCATTCTGTCTCCTGGCTCCTCCTCTCCAAATTTGTTGGGTTGTATTCCAGTTCTGCCTGGGAAGATTCTTGTTGTTCCATTAATTGTTATGAGTGGAGTACCAGTTCCTGATCCTTTCTGATGTCTGGGGAACTGGAGTGTTCCCATGTTCTAAAAAATAGTCCTCATTTTCCTCCTCCAACAAATCATCCATTGCATCCTGCCTCTGGTCAGTTTACTCATCACCTGATGCATAAATATTAGCGTTGACATTAAATCTGGTACCCCAAGCTTGAGATGGTGGGGGGTGGGGTACGCCTTCTTTTCTTTATATTCATGTTTCTCCCTCTCAAGCTTCTTAACTTTGCAGGAACAAATATTTCAGATCTATTCATCAATACACCTGAAAATGTGGATATGTTCTTATTTAAATGATTTATATTGCAAATCATGAATGATTGAATTGTTCAAGATTTCTAGATCCACCATGCTTTCATCAATGAATTTGTTGTTATATTTTACAGTCATATCCATATACTCCATCCCATGTCTGTCAAACAAGTTCAAGAGGGAAAGAACGTAAAATGCTACGAACACCTTGCTCCAGCCCAGAAATCAGTTACAAATAACTGAGAACCGCTCCAATAAAGGTTCTTAACGTGAGATTTATTAGTAAACGTTTTCGCCTTGTAACAACTCGGCTTCTTCAGAGAATAACATAGTATTACATTAAATTTTTCTTTTTAAAATGGTTTGTAGGAAGTGATGTCAGGAAAAAGAAGGTGTGTCATAGACAAAGTTAAAAATGCAGCTGTTTTAACTTGAGCTACTTAATATGTTTGTTAAAAAACGTTCCATTAAAGAGAAAAAAAAAAATATACAGTTAAAATATTTTTTATATATAGCTAATGCTCTAAAACACCTATAAATCCACTTTCTTGCTAAGGAATACTTTAACTCATAAAGAGTAAACATACTCATGAAAGTTATAAAATATAACAGGAAATATATATATAAAAATATATATATAAAAATGTGTAACAAAAATGTGTAACAAAAAATATATATGCTTTAAAAACCTTTTCTTAATGCCATAGTATTACATATAAATAGAGACATGACTGCATGTAAATAAGTACAGTTGAATATAGGAAAGTTGTATAACTTGAAACTATGCAACATAAAAAGTTGTGAAAACTGTGAAGTATATTTTTATAAGGAGGTATATTACAATAAATAGTAAGTGTTAAAAAAGTTAACGCAAATAACTCCTTAATTTCAAAACTGGTAAAATGTTGCAACTTTCGTTCAAGCCAGGGTAATAAAATGAGTCAGTCCTAAACTGCCATTCGAGCTCTAAGATTTCCAATAGTAACTTGAAAGGGCCACCTCTAACTGGTTGTTTTATCTGGTCAATTGCCATAAATGAAAAACTATGGCCTGGCTGCTCTAAAATATGTTTTGCAAGTGCGTTGTTTTCGTTTCTATTGTTCATTGCGTAGGTATGTTCGTACATACGATCACGCAATCTGCGGTCCGTCTTTCCTATATAGAAGGACGGACAGCAATCGCAGATCGCGATATAAACTACGGACTTGCTTTCACAATTAAGGGGTTTCCTAATGTCAAACTTTTTTCCTTTTACTGTGAATGTCTGCCCTGACCTTATTTTGTGACATCTGTTACAAAAACCACATGGGTACATGCCTAGTCTTTTGTTGTAAAATTTACTTGGAATGTCCCTTTGTAGTAATTCTTTCAAGTTATTATTCCTTCTAAAAACAAATGACGGAAACTGACCAAATTTTTTAATTAAAATAGGGTTGCTAAGTATAAAGTCCCAATTCTTCCGAATTATAGCTGATATTTTGCCTGAGTCAAAACTGTATGAAGTGACATAAGAAAGTGTGGGATCAGAGGGGTTTATAGACCCCAATGAATTAACCACAGATGTTGGATTTTGTCCAATAGATTGTAAGGGACTAGAATTATCCGTAAGATTGTTCATAGCTATTATAGGCAGAATTGGGCTATAAAAACCATTAATTCTCTTCATCTCTACCTCTTTAAAAATGTTTTCAATAAAATCCAACGGGTATTTTCTTTTCAAAAACATTTCAGTAAGCAAATCCGTTTCCTCATAAAATATTTCCATTGTACTAGACATTCTTGCAGCCCTAACAAGCTGTCCCTTAACTACAGCTTTTTTCTGTTTCATAGGGTGATGACTTGAAAAATGCAAGAATGAATTACAATACGTAGGTTTTCTATGTATCCTTGAGACAAAAGAGCAAGTGTCAAAATCCTTAGTCAATTTAACATCCAAATACTCAGTACTGGATGTTGAAAACTTGTAAGTGAATTTAAGAAAATCTGAAGTATTATTAATATTGGTGACAAAAGTATCAGCTTGTGTCTCATTGCCATCAAACAATATAAAAATATCATCAAGATAACGTGTATAATATCTGATCGGTGCCATTAATTCTAGTGACGAAAAGACTGAGTGTTTTTCCCAGTAACTCATATAGAAGTTTGCTATTACCGCTCCACAAGGGGAGCCCATTGCAACCCCTTGTTTTTGCAAAAAGTATTTATTATCGAACAGAAAATAGTTCGAAGAAAGCACAATATCCATTAGTTCCGTGATGACATCAATCTCGGTTCTTGAAACCCCCAATTCACCTAACAAGAGGGCTGTCCACTCAAGTGCCTCCTGGTGGGGGATTGATGTGTATAAATCAACAACATCAACGGTGAGGAAATTAACCTCACCGTTGAAAGGTTGTGATTTGATGGCTTCTAAAAAACTCCATGAATCCTTACAAATTAAAGAAAAATGAACCAGGTGTTTTGACAAGAGACTATCTAGGTATTTAGCGAAGAATAGGTCATAGATGACCTTCCATCAATTAATGCCCTCATAGGTGGATTTGAAAGGTTTTTATGCACCTTTGGTATGCCGAACATAACAGGTATTTTTGGGAATGTTATATCAATATAATTGTAAGTATCTAAGTTGATTTTTCCTTCAAGGTATAAATCACGAAAATATCCCCTTAACCTGTTATGTGCTCCTTGGATCTCATTAAGGGAAGCTTCGGCATATGCTGGGGAATCTAAGATAGTGTACATTTTATTTATGTACATGTCCTGACCAAAAATCACAAGTCCACCACCTTTGTCAGGTTTTAAAAGTCTTACGGGCATTTTACATAGGTCATCCAACAATTGAAGTTGAGTTTTAGAAGTATTAAATCTAAAAGCTGAGTCCCTTTTAGACTTGCTACTAAATAAATGTCTCAAGTCTACCTCACAAGCTTGCTCAAAATGTAATAAGGAAGGATGCAATGGTGGATTAAAAACACTAGGGAGTACTAAAGAGTGAAACCTGTCATCAGTTACAGGTTCACTGTTGAAATACAATTTCAAATTAAGCTTGCGAACGAAAGATTTCAAGTTAATCAATTCCTTTGAGACATTCCCAAATTTGCTAGGTACAAAAGTATAACCATATGCAAGTAACTCAATAAGCTCGTCTGCTAAGTCGAGTTCAGTAAAATTATAAATTTTAAAATCTGCATCTCGATTAAGCATTATTTTTGGAGCCATTTGGGATGCTGAAAAAGAGTCTACAGGATTAGTAACAGAATCACTATAATCAACTGTAACATTGTTACTATCTAAGGACAATATATCAGGCACAACAACATTGTCAGTTTCTAGGCTCAGTTCCAATTCTGCCGTCTCCTCGGCGCTGACGCTGGTTGCGCTGGCCTAAAAATTGTTGTTGTTGGTGTTATTTTTATTATTTGAATTTTGACCCTTAATTCTATTACTGCTTTGGCCCTGTATTCTGGTCAGAAGAGGAAGGTTCATCGTCCTGAAATTCCTCATTAAAATCATAAGAAACATTAACAGTTCTTTCAGTGTTTGGTAAAATATTTGCAGTACCTAGAATTACATCATTCTGCTCAGTAAAACAAAGTTTGGGATAGGCTTTTTCACTTTGATATGCTTGCCTGTCCCTTATAAGCTTCTTGACTTTGTTTTGTTTTAATTTGACCAACATAACTTCAATACTTGTGAGTGTACGGTCATAATCTACTTTGAATGATGTAAAATTTAAGTCATCTTTCAACTGTTTGTCGAAAGGCCAATTTCAACAATGAGTTGTTGTACATGAAGCTCATAATGTTTAATTATGAGCTGAAGTAACTGAATGCCTTGTGCTTGAAACAATTCCTTTAAAT
This sequence comes from Protopterus annectens, assembly GCF_019279795.1. Lineage (NCBI taxonomy): Eukaryota > Metazoa > Chordata > Ceratodontiformes > Protopteridae > Protopterus > Protopterus annectens. Next base: position 180,328,474 of record NC_056731.1, on the reverse strand, counting down.
CCGTAAAAAACTGTAAATTGTTAAGCAGACCTGAGGGTGCAAAAGCATTCCTCAAGCCTTTCGGCACTAGTCCCTCACGTATACATTGGTTAAAATAAGCAGACTCAAGTTGTAATTTCTTAAGTCTTAGTACTTTACTGTCAAACAATTTCAGTTTTTCTGAAATTGAGGAATTATTGTTTCCCTGAGCTTGTGGATTAGGTGCGTTTAAGTTTGTGAAGGTAAATGCATCAATATTATGCATCCAGCTCTTAATGTCAGTGAAGTTAATGATATTATTGTTTGTACCTGTAGTCCTCACTGCACCCATAAGTAGTGTTGTAGAAGAATTGGAAGGAGCATCCTTCATCGTTGTTGTTGGAGCCCTGGAAGTGTGTGCTGCGACATCAGCATACCTGACATGATCGCCAAACACTGTTTCTGTGGAGCGTGGTGAAATGCCTCTCACCGTATTCAATACCGGTTGTGCTGGTGGAATGTCCGCTTCCGATAAATTAACCAAAGCGGCTTGTTGAAAAGAGCCTCCCGCCGTATTCAATAACGGCTGTGCTGGTGGAATGTCCGCTTCCGATAAGTTAACCAGAGCGGCTTGTGTAGCCGACAAGACACTACCTTCAGTCCTCATATTGTTAATGTTGGTACAATTCCTTCTTTCGATCGCGTCCAACCTTGCTTGAAATGTATCAAGCTTGGTTGAGAGGGACGTTAGCAATGCAACGAGATTAGGTGCGTCAACCTGGTTTAAGGTGACCTGTCCTTCACCTACTTCAGTTGAAAAAATACGTGGAGTGCTGGGGCTATCAGGTCGATCCGTAGCCATAAGACAAACTAATGTAAACACCAAAGTCACAAACAAGATGGAAAGAACGTAAAATGCTACGAACACCTTGCTCCAGCCCAGAAATCAGTTACAAATAACTGAGAACCGCTCCAATAAAGGTTCTTAACGTGAGATTTATTAGTAAACGTTTTCGCCTTGTAACAACTCGGCTTCTTCAGAGAATAACATAGTATTACATTAAATTTTTCTTTTTAAAATGGTTTGTAGGAAGTGATGTCAGGAAAAAGAAGGTGTGTCATAGACAAAGTTAAAAATGCAGCTGTTTTAACTTGAGCTACTTAATATGTTTGTTAAAAAACGTTCCATTAAAGAGAAAAAAAATATATACAGTTAAAATATTTTTTATATATAGCTAATGCTCTAAAACACCTATAAATCCACTTTCTTGCTAAGGAATACTTTAACTCATAAAGAGTAAACATACTCATGAAAGTTATAAAATATAACAGGAAATATATATATAAAAATATATATATAAAAATGTGTAACAAAAATGTGTAACAAAAAATATATATGCTTTAAAAACCTTTTCTTAACAAGTTCAAGAGTTCATGATGTAACTCAAAGTTAGGAATGAGACCAGTCAGGAAGAGCCACATACGTAGGCCTTTTGGTACTACATGCGCCATAGAAGAAGCATGACAATAAATGTAGGACAACTTAGCAGTAACAATAATAAAGTTTACTTAACAACATTAACAAACTAAATACAGATATGCAAATGTAAAGAAAGTAAGCCCCCAAGGAAGTGGGAGCTACCATCTCTGCAACCCAAAACTTGAGAACTTTATCCAAGGTGACGTAAAAAAATACAATAAAAAATGTACAGTTTAACTAAATTATTGTCAAAGAGTTTTGAAATTAACAAAATCAACACATATTTACATACAATGAAGACATAGTTTAACAGAGCAAGGTGAAACATATCTGTCAGGCCAAGTATTAAGAAACATTTTTGCATGTTACAAACAAATGCTGTCATTGTAGTATAAGCAAAAAATAATGGTCTAAAGGGTTTTGAGTAAGAGTCTCCTAACAGAAGCATAATGAAGCAATCAAATAAAACCAAACAGCAACAGCAGCCAGGAACATGATCAGTTCTCCACTCAGAGCTGCAACACACAGCACTGTTAAAATGTAGCAAAAAACAAAATGAACCAAACAATGGCAATAAGAAGGCATATAATCCAATAGATAAACGTTTAATGTTAGCGCTTTCACAGTTCACAATGACTGCTTCATCAGACAAATTCACATAGTTACACCCTTCATTTTAAAATAATGTCAACCAATAAAAATTCTCTTTCAATTGATGAATGAAATTCATTAAAAGGCATATAGCACCTTAAACAACTATGACAAACTGTGAAGAAAATCATAAAAAAACATATAAAATACATTATATATTCCAAAACAGTGTCATATGGAAACAGTTGAATACATAAATAACCTCATTGATTCAACATATAAATAGACAAGTATAATACCACACGCATTAAAAAGATGTAAAGCAATGCATATATATTTCATTTAGCTAAAGGTCTACTCTTAAGAACAGGGTTGATACAAATCTTATCGTTCAAACCGTTACCCTTGTGGGCTCACATCCTGATAATCCATTTCAGTTCACAATTCTCAACCCTGTTACTGACATCACCACCCTGAGGCCCAGGAGCTATAATCTCTACCACCATAAACATGAAAGTATGAGTTTCATTATAAAGCAATGTTTGCCCTGCAGACAGCAAATTAGGACCTAAAAATGTATGAGCATCCAGGTAATGGGATGTTTGCAAAGCAGAATGTAGACATTTGAGTCAGTATAAGACTCAACAATCTGTAAATGTAAGTATTATACTGTGACTATAACATAAAAAAATAAGACTTGCTCTACAGCAGTAGGTCAGTAGGCACCAACTCACTACCTGAAAGGGCTAAACAACTCTTTTAATACAGCATTACTGATATGGCTATTAGTACAACCAGCATCATTCATGTGCCAAGTCATGTTTCTGGATGGTGCAGTGGTGCAGAGGTGGCATTGTCGCCTCACAGCAAGAGGTTCTCCAGTTCAATTCTTGGCTGGAGTGCCTTCTGTGTGGAGTCTGCATATCCTCCATGTGTTTGTGTGGGTTTCTTCCGGGTGCTCTGGTTTCATTCCACATTACAAAGACATGCATTTTTAGCATTTCTCCCTGGGCCTTCACTGAAAATTGGCTTTGTTCCAAGTCAGACTCTCCCAGTAAACAAATGTTAAATAAATAAATAAATAAATAAATAAATGTGACTCCATACCAATAAAATAAGAAGACCCTATCTCTCATAGCATTTTCAGTTCACTAGCTTTAGAATATGTCAAAATAATCATTACATTAACTTAAAGGATTATGATTGCTATCCAGTCATAACCAGGATGTTATGTATTTCAGATATGAATATCTGCCCAGTCCTCTGAATGTCAAAGTGAAGAAATTCAATGAAGCACAGGTAAATGACAGGAGTAACTATGACTCTCTTAAGGTAGGCAAAGGCCTCGTCATCTAGTTAGTGATGCGCATGAATGGATGAATGGGATCCCCACTGTCCCTTTCTATTATCTATCAAAACCACAGCCAAGGAAACCGGCTTGGCAGAATCAGCAGGGAAAGAAGACCCTGTTGAGCTTGATTCTAGTCTGGCACTGTGAAGAGACATGAGAGGTGTAGAATAAGTGAGAGGCCTCAGCCACCAGTGAAATACCACTACTCTTATCATCTCTTCCCTTACCTGGTGAAGCAGGAGGGACATGCCTCAATGGGGCTCTCACTTTTGGCTTAAAGTCCCCAGGCATCTGAGTGTGACCTCTCTATTACTTTCAGTAAATTTCAACCAAGGACAGTGTTATTAACCTGGGAAATGAATTCATAAAACTTGTTAACATTGCCAGCCCATATAAAAAACAAATCATCTATGTATCTTGTGTAAAATTTAACAAACTTAAAGCAAGGCAATTTACTTTAATTTTATAAACAGCACAAATGCATTATCCAGGCATGTTTCACAATGTAGGGAGTTTAGGAAGTTCCTTTTCTTTGTTGTTGAACAAGTTGACAAAAGAAAGTTTGTAGGGTCATTTAATAGTTATTTATAATTTTTGGAATTAAAATGGCAATTTTTTAAGGACTGATATAGCCCCAGGTGTTAATGACGAAATATCTGTCAAAAGCTATTTGAAATATAAAAATTTTTAGTTAGTAACTGGAATTGGCAAGTTTTTAGATGTGGATTTGTATTTTTACAAGTATTTAATCATATTATGTAATATTATTATGTTTGGCACAGTTTGTTAATGTGTGTTAAAGAACTTAGGTCTTTAAATTTTAATAAAATAATGGGGTTTATTTGTTAATTGAAACTAGAAGTGATGTCAGTATGCGGATGTTATTTAAGTTGATGTGTTTATGTGGTCATTTGTTCTGAGGAAGTTCTTAATAAAAGAACAAAGGATTGAATAAGATTGAATAAGCAATTCACAAAAAAAACAATGGGGGGATATATGTATGTCTCCCAAATATGCAACAAAGTCTATAAGATTTAGGAACTTTGCTTGAAAGTGTTTACATAGGTATTCTTATACCACAAGTAGACTCCAAAGAACTTTTCCTCAGGTAGAGAGCAAATGTTGGAGGTGTGATGGGGAAGAAAGATGTAATTGGGAAAAGATTTTCTGAGAGTATAATGTGTTGGCAGACTCTGAGGATTCCCTGCAGACTGCTCTGTCAGAGATACTGGGTGAGCAAATTGGTATAAATAAGGAAATTATTTTTTTTTTTAGCTATGATACAGAATTGGAAATGCCTAGACACAGTTAGGCCTTGCTGAGTCTAATTATGGTGGCTGCCAAAAACAATTGTTAGAAAATACAAAGTCTAAACCAACTTTACTAGAAGTAGTGAATATTTTAACAGAGATAGAACAACTGGAATTGGAGATCTTTAGAAAAGAGTAGGAACAAATTATGTAGAAAAAATGGGAATTGTAAGAACAATGCATGCGGAGGAGAGCAAGGTTTAAAAGAAAGCAGGATCTGAATGAGCTATGTAATGTTTGACTGGCAATGACTAGATAGATTATAAGTGATGTGTAATGTTTGCAACTAAAATTGTGTCAATATGGTTTGTTTTCATTTATATAAATGTATGATTGCCGATGTCATACATGATAATTTAATAAAGATGTTTCTTGTTAAAAAGACAAAGAAATAAGTCATCTTTGGCGTATAATAGCTAATGGAAAGACAGCTATGTCCGCTCACTAGTTTCATTTTGCTACCCCCATTGATGGAGAAATCACACAAGCACAGCTATCTGAATAAGAGTATTGAACAAGCCACCCCTTCAGCTGTATTACAAGTCTTTTCAGACAGCAAACAATATCATGATGAAACAAAAATACTGAAACTTTGCTTAACAGTCAGCAAAGCCCAAGAAATAGGGACAAATTTTCAATATTGCTCTTAGAAACTTAGAATGTTGTTAGAATGAAAGGTCTTACGTTACCATGCATTTTCTGAAGAATATGAAGCCCTAAACTCAAATGTCTGTCATTAAGTGAATTCCACCTTCACTGATTTGCCACAAAATTCAGAAAACCACAAACTTTATAAAGAACAGACCCAAAATATGAGGCAAAAATCTGGACATTCTGTGAAAATCTTGACAGTTGAGAGTTGAGAGGTATGCACCTGTGAAAGCTTTAAATATCTTTTAAGGAAAATGATAATACCAACTAAGTCCCCTTGGTGAACATTTGCACAGGTTCGCAGCCTGTTTGTTCATCTTAGCAGTACTTTTTATAGCACAGGAAAGCCATCAGCCAAGTTGTAGATTGGTCTGTTTCTATCTTTAAAAATCTCAAGCTATGCAGTACTTTTCAGTAGTCCTTAATGCAGCAATGTTTCTGGATGGTCAAACATCTTAAAGGACATTTACTGTGGTGACCTTCAAATGGAAAAGGCATAGTGTGGTACCTTTTGTCTTTATAGATTTATGCAAAAATATAACATACTACCATGCTTCTCTGTCCAGAACCACCTTTAAAAAGTCTCTGTACCTTTTAATCGTGTCCAATAAATTGTTGTCTCATAGTTGACCTGTATATTGTTGCCTCATGATCAACTTTCTGTCCTTAGCATTGGCTCCTTCTCTAAATATAACAGGAAATGAACTTTGATAGGCTGAGATTTTACCTCTGATCCAGGCTTGGGTGTGAAGATTCAATGTACCTGTCCAATTTTATTGCTCCTTGTGACTTTAGAAAAAATATATTCTGGCCTTTGTAACCATTTGTAGGCCTAATTTACAAAGACTATTCTTTGACTTGTAATTTCTTAATCCTCAATTAGGATTTGGACTTTTTCAGTGTATTCTAACAAAAAAAAAATCCTGGAGCTTGACATCCATATCAGAGACAGTCAAGTTCAGTGCTGATCAAGATCTCATATTTTTTGCTTGGCAATGATTTAATGTCAGTGATTTGAATCTGTAGAGACTGCTGGGAGTTAAATAGTGTTAAAGTGGAACAGTTTACAGCTGTCAGTGATTAATGTCATATCACTCCATCTTCTTGGCCAGTATCAAGAGGCATAGTAAGGTGAGTGGTGCCTACGCAGTGTATTTTTGATATCCTTATAACATAGGAACATAGAAACAATAGTAAGCAAAATGATTACTTCAATGACTTTGTCAAATAATTCGACCTTGGAACAAGCACTAACATGGGTAGAGATAGGGTTGAGATTTGTACTTCGAAAATGTCGGGTTCGACATTGTCACCATTCGCCCTCCGGACTTCGTTGAAGTTGACTTGACCAAATCCACTTCAATATTATGACTGTAAACCTGCTTAACTATACACATGTAAAGCTGCACATAACAATATAATGTTTAGCAGGAAACTGAGAAAAAGCAGTGAATACAGCTATATTAAACTCTAATATATCAGAAGAAGAAGAGGAACAGGCAATTCAAAGTATGGCAGTTTATATCTCAAACTGGTTCATTCATAAACATTGTCACTGCTTTCATTTCAGCTAAATGCAACCAAAGAAGGTATGTCCTTATGCTGAAGTTCAGGCCACCATTTCTGCTTGAATCACAGTCTTAGTGACAAACTTGCTGCTGAGTGTGATGCCTCTGAATGACAATTTCATACAAACTGTGGTAGACTTGTGTCACATATAAGGGTGGTTGGAACAAGGAAAGGTGAATAACTGAATGAGTAGGGTTGACTGGATTGGAGTGGAGTTAATGCTGAATGTGGATACAGTATTAAAAATATATTGGTCATATAATGTTTGCATATGCTAAATAGCTATCTTGCACCAGTAGCATTATTCTTTGATCTAAAAGCCAGAAGAATACACACTGTGGGCCCAATTGAAAAAAGACTTCCTTTCAATGTCAGTGACTGCTAACACTTGGGAGTAAGTCTTTTGGAATCCGGCCACCCACTGTAAGCCTGCTTATACATAGGCCTTAGTGAAGTAAGTCACTTACACTGAGAGCAGGTCTTTTTGAATAAGGACAGTCTTACACTGAGAGTGTTTCATTTGGAATCTGGCCCAATGTCTCTGATCTCTTCTTGGGGGCAGGTCAAATGCATGGCAATGCATAATGCATAATTTTACACAATACTCAGATTTAAATTTATTTATTTATTTATTTATTTATTTATTTATTTGACATTTGTTAACCGGGTTGGCCCAACTGAGCCAGTGGCCCATTTTCAGTGGAGACCCGAGGAGAAAAGCTCCAAATACATAAACTATAACATTGCTAGGAAGTATATACAAATATAGGTAAATCGCATTTTGATACAGTAATGCAACAAAGGCAAATTTATACAGTGACTCATTAATAAAGAACATAAGAATAGTATGACACATAAAGAAAGAAACCATAGAACCCTTTCTACTAAAGGTGCTTGGACCAAGGTTCGGGGGAGGAGATTACAGGGGCATATATTAAGGTGGGTTAGGTATTCTTTGAGTCTTTTGGAATCTGGCCATTCACTGTAAGCCTGTTTATACATAGGCCTCAGTGAAGTAAGTCACTTACACTGAGAGCAAGTCTTTTGGAATCAGGACAGTCTTACACTGAGAGTGTCTTACACAGGTATTGTTTACAATAAGAAGCTTTTGAAAATGTCCTCCACTCTCTCCTCTGTCATTCTGTTGTGCACGTGCGCTCTTTCTCTATCTATGTATTTATATGTATATATATATATATATATATATATATATATATATATATATATATATATATTGCCTCCTGTACCCAAACACCCCTTGCTGTGCTGCAGTCCTGCAAAATACTAGTCTCTTTTTGTGTGATGTTATGTTCTTCAAGCATTTCAGCTCAATATTGTGACATGCTCATGTTAGCATTGGAGTATATGACAGAGAGCCATATATATATATATATATATATATATATATATATATATATATATATATATATATATATATATATATATACACACACACACACACACACACACACACACACACACACACACACACACACACACAAACAGACTCAACCACACCAACAAATCTGTATATGTATGCATGTATTACAGGGAGAGTGGCTTGATGTTATTGAGAAAAGCCAAATTCTGTTTTGCAAATTTACACTATTGTTTGAAATTCCATTTTTTTACTGACATTCCATTAAAATATGCAAGTAACCCAAAGTTTACTCATGAGGTATGAATTTCACTTCTGTTGATCACTACTGTGACACATCAGACCTTGTATCCTATCAGGCTTGTTACATGTGCATGGCATTATCAACAGAAATCATAAACAAAGGTGCACACACGGAGCTGAGCAAGAACAGTTTATTGAAAATACTGTAAACTGAAAACATGCAAGTAAGCATTCATATAACTGATTGTGAAAGTTAGAAATGAAGCAATCAACAATCAGCACCAACATGCATTCAGAACCCTCAGAATATACACTGCATAAATAACTTTAATTCTATAGCTATTAGCAGGTCCTCATTAATGGCAATTGAAAATAAATTGCAATTAATTATTTGTTACACATTAACATTATTAAAGTTACCAAATTGTCAACATGCAAGTTTTTGAGTTGATCACACTAATTTGCCATACACTGAGAAGGTACTTATAGACCTCTCAACCAATTGGGGACAAATTTCAACAGAATCAGGGACAAGTCAAGCAAAAATCAGGGACAATCAGGGACACTTTTAAAATATTAGTGCTATTAACTTGAAACATTGACAGAATCAGAGCATATGAATTAATACATATTTTCTGAAGTAAAAGAAGTTTATAACTCTTAATTATTGTCATTAATCATTAAGTGTAATTCACCACCTTTCCTCCAAAAGTCACTAGTTTTAGGAGGGATTAAGAGGGACAGAGTTAAAATTTGAGTCAAAATCAGGGACGTCCCTGAAAATCAGGGACAGTTGAGAGGAATGAGGCAGGTCAGATAAGTCATCAAGGCAGTATATCAATCCATTCATTCATCCACAATAAATGTTTCCCATTTCTGCACATGACATCCGAATGTCACTTCAACAGTGACAACTTCAAGGCAGTATATCCCATCAACAAATGATTATTGCATTCTATGTCAGTATTCTGACACTGTCACTTTAATTGTTAGCAATTTATCATTAAGATACACTTCTTAAGTATCAGAAGTGATTTTCTAGATGGTACCATTTCATTTGTATTTACAAAGTGACAGAAATGCAGATCATGAATGCAGCAAAGTTTTCTGTCTCACCATGTTACAGTAGCAACACATTTTCCTCACTCTTTACTGACTACCTTTACTAAGTTGCATTATTGAGTACCAGAACACTGCAAAACTAGGATCAAATGCTTTGGCATGGCAAGTCCATTGCTTTACAAACAGAATAAATACATGTAAGCTATTTTAAAAGTAGAGGTAAATGATAAAATTACAGAAAAAGAAATAAAGGTTTAACTTCCTGCTGAATGGCTAATATTAAGTTAATTTCAAGAATGCTATAAATATGATCTGCAATCCTCTTGCCATCCCACATTATTTTTTCAAAAAACAGCCTGCTTATTCTACAAGCAAGTGAAATCGCAAAAGCATCCTTTGTCACTTTATATTGTTAAGTGGAGCTGTGTAAATGATTCTGCATTCTATCTCAAAACCTCATCTTCATTCCAAAATAACCCCTACCTAACATAAGAAAATGCTGGAAGAAACACCTTTGACTGATGCAAAAATAAAACTTAAGTAAAGTACTAATGGTATTGCTAACATTTTCAGTGATACAGTTGGTGCTCACAGCTCAGCTCTTAATGATATAGTGTTACCTGCTGATCCAAGTATGGCTGATTGCCTTGTTATTTTAGGGGGTTAGTCTTGGGAACTCTACTAAGTATGAGTTTAGCTAGAGATAGTAGCCCTAATGGGATACAATAAATTTTCCTGAAGAAACTAATTTAAAACACCAGCATATATCTTAATAATGTTAATGAATGCTTGTTATGAGCCAGTTCTGTCACAAAGTATGTCAATCTGATGAGTGTCCCTGTATTCAATGAGATGTGATTCATGTGATCCTTCCAGTTATCTGATAAGTTTGATGTGCATTCTTAGTAGTCTCTTTGAAAAATGCATCTGTGACATTTCCCAAAAAGATTTCTAAGCTGAGCAGACTTCTCCCTGACAACCTGTCAACAGAATTCAATTCAAGACATCTATTTATTACAGACTCACCTTGACATACTAACTCCTGTTCTCTTCTATGGTAACTGTGGGATCATAGTAACTACAAGCAAGTAAGTCTGAAGGCCATGTATGCATTGCTAAAAATCACCCTCAAGAAGTACCACTCTCTCTACTTCCAGCAAGACAAAACATGTCACGTCAGGAGTGAAATTGGAACTACCCATCCAATCACCAAGGTTAGTCTTGATGGAGGAAGGGGTGACACTCTGCTTTATATGCAGGAACAATTTGTTACAGTGATTGGTCAACTGCTGAGTAATCTATCTATCCCTCCAGCATGATTCATTTATATGTTGATGGTGGTTCAGTTACTTAGCTTGGGAGTTTGTGGCACTATCTGTCCTGTTAAGGTAGAACAAATCCAATAAGATAAAGTCTGTAATGTCATGGAATGCCAAACATGGACCTCCATGAAGGAGTTTATAAGAGACAAACAACAGAGAATAGGGATTCCATCCAGTCTTAGTAACTGAAAATCCTCAGCCCCAGACCAATAATTATTTTGCTAGGAACATTAAGGTATTTCTAATTGCATGATATCGCTGAAAGGGGCACTGTACTCAATAATTGGTCTAATTACGACTGAGTACAGAGGGAAATAATATATTTTGACCTCTTTGAGATACTTTTGAAAATCAGTTGCTTAGACAGAAGGATTTCACTACATGATGATCAAAGTTGAGGGCTATATTTACCCAGCTGTCAAGATCCCTACCTACCATGTCAGTTTGAAGGGGCTATGTAAAAGTTATAATATAAATGTCAGATGACGGGAGTTTCCCAAAGGTGTACTTTTTGAATTTAATTTGAGCACTTCTTCTAAACACTACCGGTTTGTAAGGATTATTGCTTGCTGAACCCAATTTTGTATCTGTGTGCATCAGACACTGACACCCAGCTTATAGTCAAAGATGAATTTGGTTAACTGTAGGTCAGGAACTGTGACATGGAGGTCATAAAAATATATACCAAAAAGTTGAGATACCAGCACTGAGTCCTGGAGTACTCTACTAGTAACTTTCTTACTTCCTAAAGTGGCACCTGCCATCTTAACGGCATAGTTCTATATCCTCCACAAAGTTTGGAATCCATCTTGTCTTGTAAGAGTCTACCTTTTGTTCTTTTTGCTTATTTACAATGTGTTGGCAAGTTTACAATGTTGAAGGCCTTGGACACACTGTGTGGACTGAATGAACATCGTCTACTGTCTCTGTGACATTTTCAGAAAAGATGACTAAGCTGAGTCAACATGAGCTACTCTTGAAAAACCAAACTGCTGTGGGCCTACTCTTTTTTAACATTGTAGTTTATTAAGTCAGATATATGTTCCATGGCCTTACAAATTAGGCTGGTTAGGCTGGTGTTTATGGTAGGGCCCACCTTGTGCAGGTGTACCACAACAGCAGTTTTCCAACTGCAGGGACATAACCCTGTAGGGAGGCTTACATTAAATGGGTGCAGGAGAGGTTCAGCAAGGGTATGTTTGGCATTATTTAAACATCCAGTTACATTTTCTAGTTTTAGAAAGTACGGCCAGAACATGTTTCATGATAACCTTAGTGGGAGATTGGGAATCAGATGTGCTGAGGTTCCAATGACTGCTTCTGGGGTAAAGTTAACACTAAATCTATATGCAAGCATGTTTTCTATGTCTTTGGAGTCAGAGTGGTTAATGCTATTTTTTATTATTTCTACGCATTGTGTGCTATTTTCAATTTTATAACATAACTGAAGAAGGTCTTGTAGTTATTCTTGGCTTCTGACATCTTGTTCAGTTCATGTTTAGCTTGGTCTTCATGATGGTCATCAGTTTTAGTTCCCTACCAATTTCTTTGATAGTATCTTAATGGAAAGTTTTGTTTTAGTACTGCAGTTTTTGTTGTTGTTATTGTTATGCTGCTGTACAGCTTATCTATACGGGTGGATCACTATATTTTTATATTTCTCATTATATTTGGTTCTAGTGCGGACTACCAGATCCATACATTTATTTATGTGGGAACAGAGCTCAGATTTAAAAGAAGCACTTGAAGCTTCAAAGGGTGTGGTAAAAGCTCATTATAGAATTTAAGCAAGTTGGTAGGCCTGACATCCTTAAATACAAAACTGTTTTCCATTGTAAGGTTAATGGTTTTAAAGATGAAGGTTTCTAATTTGTGGTCTGACTTAAACCAGACATGAAAATAATATACGTATCTGTGGTACACTTGGGAACAATGTTGCTGAAGACCAGATTCAGAATGTTCTTGCCCATGGTGGCTTGGTTAACTATCTGATCTAAGGAATTATCATATATTAGCTCTAGAAATCTTTGGTTGTACACAGCTTTAGAGGTATAGATACTCCAATTAATCAAAGGATAATTGAAACTACTCAGTATAAATCCTCCACACATAGCTGAATTAATTTAAGCACTATGCTCTGAAATCCAATAGCTATTAAAAATCAGCAAGCTCTTCTGTCTTACAGAGCTTATGATGTTAACTAGTTTCAGTATATACATTGTATGAAATACTGCTGCACAACTAGAATCACTTACAGCTCTCAAGCTGTAAGTGATACAAGTGTCAGAAGTAGAAAGTATTTTGTACCATAGTGCTGATTTCATTTTGAATGAATAATATAGCCTTACCCTCCTGTTAAGGTCAAAGATCAGATGATGAGTTGGCCTTGTTGTGAGTAGCAATGTGCAGTCTAGATGACATTACTGTATGGCACATTTGCAGGTACTGTCAGAAGACAATTCTTATCGTATGATACCTCTGTGAAAAGTAATGGGGAGAAGTAAAGGGCACCCTTACATCCTCATGCATTTGCAACATATCTGCTAGGTAGGGAATTCCCTTGTCATACCAATCAGTGTAATGAGTAGGCTTCCTCCCTTTCTCATGGCTGGATGACCTCATAAAGGAGGACTTTTACAGCTTCATGAGTGTATTGTGCATATCCATAATGTTATATATTGATTTAAGACACCCACTGAAGAAGAAAATAAATGTACAATAGAAATGCAGTGTGTGAGGTGATGTGCATAACATGGGCTTCCAGATGTTTCAATGTAGTTTGTTAAACTCAGAGCTCCAAAAGAGACTATATAAGAGTCTGTCTCCATACAATTCAGGGTCATATATTCCGTCCTCAAATCACTGATCCAGTGACTTTTTAAAAATAGCCAATCTCTTCTGGTTTCCTTATGCTAACAGTGATTAATTTGAAAGCCCACCACTGAAAAGATTTCTTCTTGATAGTTGCATTACATTTCAATATGCTTAACAAGGAACTATTATTTCTGTTGTAAATGTGTACTGCATAAAATCTACGCACAATAATAATGCCATGGCTTCATTTCCGTGACATCTATAAGTAATAATCAAATTTTCCCCAATTACCCTATAAACTACAGAATATAAAAATAACTTGGATACCCTATTTTTACACCTTAAGTACCTCATTTTGGATATTTGTTTAGAAAATTATTTTTTTACACTGCTTAACCTCTTCACCTGAGAAATATAAATACAAACTACCATGCAATGCTCTATAAAACATCTGCTTGCTGTCTTATAGAGCAGTCCAATACCCTTCCATCTCTACTGGTGAAACAAACAAGAAGTCATCATATGATACATGAGGTTTATTAACAGACCAATTTGTCCAGGGACATCTTCAGAAGGGAGTTATATAAATATATTAGTGGGAGTTAAGAGGGTTGGGGAAATGAAAGGGTTAAATATAAGGAGGGATGATTGGGAGGAAGTGAGGTAAGGGTCTGCAGGGGGTTAAGGTGTTTAGACAAGTGTAGCTGGGTAAGTAATCACATTTTTGCATGAACTTGTTAAGGCAAGCTTACATCCCAGACGACCTGAGATATTATAGGAGAGCAGGTAGGCATTGGGTAAGGATGGGGCATGGTGAGTGAAGGATTTTTTTTTTTCTTCTCTTCTTCTTCCCCAGTGGCCTGGTAGGATGGGGGTGTGATTAGAGGGATGTGGGTTGGTGGTGCAGTTTTAGTTATGTGTTAATGGAAGGGTCTGTGAGGAAGTTGCAGCTTCTATGAAGCATCGTGTTGAGTGGCCTCAAGCGTTAGTTGGCTTGGAGTTTAGCGCTTTATAGTTGGGTGTGTGTAGCTTCTATTTGGGAGGTTTTGTTGCTGTATAGCCATTTTGGGTTGTGTGGCACTGGTAAGGAAGATTGTCAGTCACATTGGTGGCAGTGGGTAGTAAAAGGTTAGTTTGGGGTGAGGATCACTTTTCCGCCTGCAGAGGCATGTCTGGGGCTGAGAAATGTCCCCTGGTATTGGCCTTAGCGTGATAGCCCAATCTAGGGGTGGGCTTTGTTGTCCAGATTTCTCAGAGTGCCCAGATTTGTTTTGTCTGTCATCTTTATTCCTGCACTACATTAGTGCATCCGTTTTAGTGCGTCCGTTTAAAAAAAAAAGAAAAAAGGCTTGTTTAGCATCCTTCGTGGCTGTGCAGGTTTGGTGGTAAGCCAGCCCATGAAGCATAGTCACGGCATTAATTTGGGCAATAAGTGTATGTCTGGTATAGTTACAACTGTTCATTGCTGTTTTTCCTCTTTAATGTACCATGATTATTTCAGCTGTTATGCTAATGTGGTGCAGTAAGTGGATGTCTGGTATAGTTACAACTGTTCATTGCTGTTTTTTCCTTGTTAATGTACCATGATTGTTACGACTGTTATGCTCAAGGTTCCAGTTATGGAAATGTTGTTTGTCACAAGTTAATCTGTATTCAACTTTGCATAACATATTGGATACTAGTAATTTGTGATTTTTGGTGTTTTTGCTAATTTGGGGGTCAATAACCTGTAACCGCAAGCTGGTAATAATAAATACAGGTGGTGTGCTTTTGGCAGCAGCGATTACTTGCTGTGCAATGCTGACTGTCTGGTTGAGCACCTGGCATAATTTTACAGTGGATTCTTGATGTTGGAGGATTCTAATGTAAAATAGGTGGTTGTAGAGGGTTCAGGTTGGCATCTCAACCACGGAAAACAATACTTTATTTACATTTTCATGTGTAATCTGTCATTTGAGTTGTGGGCTGATTACACCACACTTGTCTTTTGACTGACAAATAGTGACTGGTAGATAAGCAAATAGAAGGAATTAACTTGGGTAGTGAAGATACTGAATGCCCATTATGTCATCTGGAATCTGGGGGGGGGGTGTAGAGTTCTCAGGGCAGCATCAGCATGCATTGGTGGTGAGAAAACTGTGAATTTCTTTTTGCGGGCTTTAGGCTGGTAGTGTGAGGCTTCCCTGAGGTAATGGTGTAGTCCGCACATGCGTGGAGTTGCTGAGGGAGGTGCGCCTGGCCAACATTAAACTGTAACCAGTCATACTAGTGTCCGGGCAAAAAAGTTTATTATACAATTCATTATGGTCGATGGATTTTACATCTTCTTTTGCTGTGTGTGCTTATATCATTCCTTTATTAGGAGCTCTAGAGGGAGTTTACCAGTTCCCACCTTAGAGTAGTTTTGGTAGCTGTTGGTCCACCTTATGTTTTCAGTATGGATCCTCCAAGTAAGTGATGTTATAGATAAGGGCCGTTGATAGCTTAGCACTCAGGCAATATTAACATCACTGTTAATTAAAAAAAAAAAAAAACATTCTGGGATGGTAGCAATTTGTTTGGTGTATTTATTGCAGTCTTTCTGCCAGACTTCCTCCTGTTGGTAATACTTGAATTATAATGGGCACAGTCATTGGTTTGTTCAGTCAGTGTGCATATTTCAGAATGCTAACTAGCTTTTATTGTATAATTATACTGTTTGCTTAAGATGTCTAGTGAACATAATTTTCACAAAGTTTCTACATGTTCTTCTGTAATGACTGTGTTGTGGGTAGCTTTGTTTTCTGGTTCTGAGATTTGATTTTCAGTCACAGAGGAGATTGGCTAGCTTGGTTGCAAGGGTTTCTGATTATTGGCGCCTGATGCTAGCAGTTAAAGCTAGTGGTAAAATGTAGGAGGAAGGAGGTTTATGATTAGCCAGGTCACATATAGACAATTATGGGCACTTGTGCTTCTCCAATGTTAATTCTACACAGTTTGTTAATTATAGAGATTAGAGAACATAATTCACTCGCACCTTGCACATGCCCAGCGAGATACTGACCGCCGGTGGGGTTGGGGGGTGGCACGCTTTCTGTTTCTGTGTGTAGAACTAGCACTTTCACTTCATAGCTGTTAAATTATTTTTATTTTTTTTTGTAACAGCAGTCGTTCATCAGTTGGAAAATGTAAGTGATTCAGGTTAAAGGATTTATGCTGCTATCATGTTGCGGTCTGTGCTTCTTAGGGGTATAATCAGGGGGGTAGCTGCTCCTCGTGGACTACATAGTTTTTAGTAGGATGACTGGAGAAGGGATGTGGGTCTTTGTAGTGTTATCAATTTAGCGGGCATAGTTTCACATAGGAATCCGGGGATTAACCGTTTCAGAATGTTAGATCAATATTGAAAATTTGTTCCTGTTTTCTGGGCATTTGTATTCAATGGTAAAGGGAACAACAGCTATTGGCCAAAGGTAAGGGGATTTCAATGGTAATGGATTCTGATGTGGTGAAATTTTGGGTTCCTGCACTGGGCATGATGAGGTTACAGGTAATTCATTTTATTTAGTGCTCATTCAGGCAAGTCACTGTTGGTCGGGTTCAGGTAGGTGGGGGGAGTCATAGCAATCTTAGGATCATAAGAAGTTACTAGGCTACTGGCTGTAGGGTGCTTACAAGCTAGACAAGTTCAGCTCTTATTTCGGTGTGTAACACATATCCCTCTTGTCCAAGGGGATATGATTTATAACATTTTATATATATATATATATATATATATATATATATATATATATAAAATGGGGGTGCTGGTTCCATGCTTTTGTGCAGTTTGTCAAACACTTTGATGGGTCGTGGCATGGTCCTTGTCAGTCCCTCCATGTTAAGAAATTCTTGGTATGTGTGCACATAAAATTTCCTGTTTTTTTCTTTTCTTTGCAGATTACTGAAGTACAGAAGGCATCATGCAGTGGCCTGAAAAGTGGATCTGAAAGGTGATGCGTTTGATGGGATAGATGGTCTTGCCACTGGAATGGAGCATAATGAGGGTCTGAGTAATCACCTTATTGGGTGCTTAAAAGTCTGTGTGGTTTGGGAGTAATGGGGTTACTGATGTTGAGGGGGTAGTATGATGGCATCAGAAATTTTGAATAATTATAAGGTTGAGGTTCTTAGTGGTTCACTACCTACATAGGAATGAATTTAGGGGGTTAAATTCTGGTAGGTTGGGATCCATGTAGTGGGGGGGGGTTGCTTGGCATTGACAGTGGTTACAGTGGGGATGCAGGGCTTTGGAGCACCTGTTATAATAAGGCTTATGGTATTGCTTCACCATACAGATTCAAAGGCAACACAAGGAAAGGAAAGTTCTGGTGTGGAGTCAAACCCAAAGTTGCAGGTCACCCAATTTGGGAGCTTATTTTGGGGGTTGGTTTGCAGTTGGACGTCAAGAAGGAAGGACATCAGGGGGAATGTGGAAGTTATCTTTGGTTGCGGTGTAGGTTTTGGTAAGGGAGGTTCAGGGGAATATAGTTTGTGCCAGTTACATGATGGAGGTATTTATCACTGTTCTTTTTTTTTTTTTTCAATAGCATCTTAGTCTGGTTATGGTGTTTTGGTTTATACTGCATAGATGGATTCCGAAAGGAAGTTTCAAGTTTATTGCACCCATCGGCGGAAATAGCGTTGCAGTTAGGCATGATGATAGGAATTGGTTTGGTGTGGTTCTGCTTGGCTTTGGGTTTGTGGGGTTGCCTTTGGGGGGGTAATGTTTTGGGGACTCTTTATGATATATTACTGATAGTGAGTGGAAATGAGATTTCAGTTAAGATACAGAGGTTATACAGAGTTATGGTTAATTAGAACTGGGGGAGAATCATTGGATTATTTTAACCATTTAGGTAATTGATGGTTTTGATATTTATATGGCAGAGTGTTTGGTTGATGACAAGGATCCTTTCTAGTTTTGGGGAGGCTGTACACCAATGTAAGGCAGTTCACTTGTTTGTGAGGATGTAGCTAGGTTTACTTCAGTCAGTTTGGGTTTAGTCCTGATAAGTACACCGAATGATGTTTGGCTGCACCACCACTTGCAAGAGGAAATTTTTTGGTATGGGTGGTTAGGCCCTGGAAAGTCTGGTAGGAGAGAGGGGGAGCAGCCTGGTCAGGCTGGTGGGTGGAGAAGAGGGACAGGCTTGCCCTCTTCTGTTACCCTTCTGTTACTGGATGTTCATTTCAAGGAGTTGGGAAAGGAAAGTGAACAGCTGGAGGCTGTTTGTTAAATAAATAAGCAAGTGGGGGAAAGGATGCTGCTTATTTGGCTGGAAGTGTAATTCAATAAATGGTGTATGAAGTGAGTTGGGGATGCTGCTTCACAAGTAAAGTATGCGAGTAAAGGTATGGATGCTGCTTACAGCATCAGGATGCATAAGGTCACGTCTTCCTGAATTATTGAGTTAGATGGGTAATTCAATAAGTGGGATATGAAGTGAGTTGTGGGATGCTTCTTCATAAGTAAAGTAAGCGAGCAGAGGTATGGATGCTGCTTACTGGGGCAGGATAAGTAGGTATGCTGTCCTGATTAACATTACATGGATGTTTATGCTGTAATTAAATCAAATATACTATGTTCATCTGTAATTAATAAAGGTTGGTTATCAAAGCTATGTTATGGAAGTTTAATAAAGGTTGTCAAATGTCATTCGGTGTGATGTGTTTATTGAAGGGGACCGGGACAAATGAGGTTTGGCAACAAACCAGTTTGTCCAAGGACATTCTCAGAAGGGGGTTAGATAACTATATTAGTGGGAGTTAAGAGGGTTGGGGAGATGAAAGGGTTAAATATAAGGAGGGATGATTGGGAAGAAATGAGGTAAGGGTGGGGAGGGGCTTAAGGGTTTTATGTAAGTGTAGCTGGGTAAGTAATCACATTTTGGCGTGAACTTGCTACCCCACCCTCCCGCCCTTTCTTCTTTTGGTGGATTGGTGGGGATTGCTATCTGTCGGGGTAGGTGGAGAAGAGGGACAGGCTTGCCCTCTTCTGTTCCCTTTCTGGTGTTGATGTTCATTTCAAGGAGTTAGGAAAGGAAAGTGAGCAGCTGGAGGCTGTTTGTTAAATAAATAAGCAAGTGGAGGAAAGGATGCTGCTTATTTTGGTTGGAAGTGTAATTCAATAAATGGTATATGAACTGAGTTGGGGACGCTACTTCACAAGTAAATTAAGGGAGTAGAGGTATGGTTGCTGCTTACAGGGTCAGGATGTATAAGGTCACTTTTTCCTGAATTATTGGGTTAGATGGGTAATTCAATAAATGGGATATGAAGTGAGCTGTGGGACGCTGCTTCATAAGTAAAGTAATCGGGCAGAGGTATGGACACTGCTTACTGGGGCAGGATGAGTTGGTATGCTGTCCTGATTAACATTACACGGATGTTTATGCTGTAATTAAATCAAATATACTATGTTCAGTTGTAATTAGTAAAGGTTGGTTATCAGAGCTATGTTATGGTAGTTTAATAAAGGTCGCCAAATGTCATTCGGTGTGAAGTGTTAATTGAAGGGGACTGGGACAATATAACATTTTCTAATCAGTATCTTAAATTTACATCAGACTGTGGGTGAATAATTCTCAGATCTCTGATTTTGTCCTTTCTGATAAAATGTAAACATTGTAAGAATGTGGATGACCATTACTATTACTCCCGATATGTAGGTATTTTTTTTTTTTTTTTTGCATTTCTTATCACTAGTTGCTAAGAGTATCCACAAACTTCTGCAAGTTTGCTTGATCCTCAGTAGTTGATAATATATCCCATATTTTGGTATCATCTACAAACTTGCTTACCCAGATCTACTGGTTTGATGGAAATTCAGACAAAAATGCTGAACAATACTGGCCCAGGTCCCCAGGGAATTCCCATGTTAACAATTTTAATATCTGAAAAGGAATCACTTATTCTAACTCAACACTTTTTATTCTATAACCAATTTGCAGTAAACCTTTTGATATAAGTATTGATGTTTAAAGATCAAATATAATTTAATATTTCTTAATGAGGCACTGAATCAATGACCTTTGCTAAATTTAGATAAAGTATATCTGCTGACAGTCCTTAGTATAGTATATCAAATAAATGTAAACAGAAACTAATCAGATTGTCAGACATGAGGGTGCCCCTGTAAACCTGTGCTCATGAATATCTAATCCCTTTTTACTTCATCTGGTAATAGTTTAAGAAATATTCTCTCAAAGCTTTTCTCCACAATGCTAGTTCACCTAATGTGTTGATAGTTATCCATGGCATCCTTTATGTTGTTATTAGGCATAAGATGAATAATGGTCTCTTTCCACTCTTGGAAAAGAAATCCTAAAGATGATGTCATCAAACACAGTTAGGCTTTTAAAGATGTTACTTGAAAAAGCATTCAGACCCCAAAGACCTGCTACAGTGATATTTTTAACAGCTTTGATAGCATTGCAAACAATTTCACTTGACATTTCTGGATGGTTATTATATGAACAAGTTCACATCTTCTCATTGACTGAAGTTGCTTTGGTTACATTTCCAAAAAAGAAATGGTACCAAAGATTCCAGCTAATCTAGTGTACTAGTACTCCAGTACTAGGCAAAGGCTTGAATGATCATCCTTCCCATAGCTACACAGATGTTTATACGGAGCATTTTTGTTCTTCCTTGCATGTTCTGCTAGTTTAATTCAGATTTATGTTTGGTTCTTTTTATACTTTGTCTTAATGTTGCTTTTGCTTTTTGATATCATGCTTTGCTGTTAGAGATTGGAAACCCTCTAAATGACTGCTAGCAGTTAATTCTTTAATCTTACTAGGTGTTGTGTCCACCAAGGAGAAAATGACCTTATCTTTCCCACAACATAATTACAGAGAGCATATTTATTAATGATGCAGTATATATTTACAAAATGCATCCCAACATTCTTTAGTGCTTTGATTTAGTATAATATTTTGTCATTGCCATTCCTTCAGTTTGTCTCTTATGGCATCAAAACTGGATTGATAGAATTTGTTACATATATGTGTAGTCTGAGCAGTCTGTATCTGTCTTAACCTTCGAGACTATACATCTATGATCAGAGTTATTCAATTCTGGTTCAATATCACAGCAAATTATATTAAATGTATTATGTACCCATATGGTATGCAGAATGTTGTTCATTTTTGTTGGATATTTTACTATTTGGTTATAGTTATATTCTAGATTGGTCACAATAATATCATTTAACTGAGTATGTTTTGGAAGAGTCCAACTTCCAGTTTATACAGGAAGCACTGAGGTCTCCTAAAATCATTGTATATTTGTTTTTAAAACATTATTCCACTCAATATTTTGTGACTCTGCAAGTTTTAAAGCTGGAGAGCTGTAAAACAATATTACAGTCCACTTAGCTTCCCCTTAAAATGGTGAACAGTTGTAAGCTCACTCTAGCTTCATCATCACTTGAAGAATTTAGATGTATGCCAAGTTGCCAACATATCCTGACACCCAACCTTCTTTCTTATATTTCTTGCACTTATAATGACCTTTATGTCCTGTTATCTCTAATGGCCTATTTCTGTCACTAAATCAAGCCTCTGTTATAAATATCCCTCCCCAGCAATTCTTGCTTCTAGCTCTTTGATTTTAATGTTTAAGCTCCTTGCATTGGTGATAAAGCACTTCAAATGTCTACCTGATTGTATTATCTTCCTCTGGTAATTTAACTTAATCCTAAGAAAGTCCTGAATTAGTTAAGTCAACTTTGATCCTAATGATTTGGTCCCTTTGTGATTTAAGTGGGCATCATCACTACAATCGGTGTTACTTTTAAACACCAAATCTTCCCACACATGTATTTCACCTTTTGAATTCCTTAAGTATTTACTTCCTGGATATTCCTAACATTTCTAGCAACATTTAAAATTGATCCTCTGCATCATGATGCTGGTTGAACATCAAAAAGATTATTTAAAATCCCTTGTTCTTGCTAAGTGATATGATACTACATACCTCTGAGAAAAAGCTATCACATCTAATTCTTCCAACACCATTGCTCTATTATAGCACCTTTTTTGTATTCCAAAAAATAGTTTGCAGTTCTTTATTAATATTGCTTTGATTAATCAGTGCCGTACTAATACCATTCTAAGATATGTGACCATTATAAACTTTCTGTTAACCCAGGGAAGTAAATTTATAATGCCCTTTAAAACAGAATTTCTTATTATCAGAATTTGAGGCCGCTTGTCAGAGATTGTATTACCTGAACCACCGCTATAAGGGTTGTCAGTTATTTAACTTATTTGTACATAAGTTGCTAATTATTGAACAGATACTTGTATGCATGTCCATCCCCCAAATGCACACCTGCATTTCTTTTTTTGAACTCGCTTAAATTTAGCATTTCTTCCTCTTTAATAATTTTGCTTTGGTTATTTTTGTTACTTTTGTTTACATTAACTCCATCCTTACTTTTATCCATCTCCTTAAGAGTTCTCCTTCACAATGTTTTCTTTATGATTTGATGTATCAGTATTATTGTCCAAATCTTTTATCAAATCCCTTTCCTTCTCCACCATGGAAATTATAGACCCACTATATTAGTCCAAAATTCCTAAAGCATTACAAATGAAATTATTTGATCTTAGTACCCTGGTATCACCTGTCCTAAATTCCTGGTTTAAAAAGTTCATAGGTTCGTAGTTATATACTACATACATACAAATGTTTCAAGCATGGGTATTAATGCCCTTCTAGCATGCCAACATTCAAAACAGTTGTTTCCATAATAAGTGGCCAGGCTGTTGTTAAAGATATTTCAACTAGCGCTTGCTTTAATGTAATTTGGTAGTCTATTCTCTGTATCAGCTGCTCTCTCAGAGGACCAATTAATACACTTCTCATTCCTATAGTATCTTTGAATCTTCTACATCGGTTGTCTGATGATTCTCTACTACTTTTTTATAACCCCAAACATTCCCAGAAATAGTTGTCTCTAAATGGCCTATATACCTGAATAAGGTCTCCTCTTAAATATCTATAAGAGACACAAACTCAAAACCAAAAACTGGAAACTGGAAACGTAATGTAAACAAAACCATTTCTTATACTATAACTGTCACAGGAAATTGGTAACAAAAAGGACCTAGAATGTTGGTCAGACCTCACATTCCCCTTAAAACAACAGACATGTTTTAAGATTCGTTTGAAATCCACATGTCTTTTTAGGAACATTTCTTATAATATAACACTCAAAAATTCATCAGAATAGCCCCTTTCTGAAAATAAGTATTTAAGTTTAAGCGACTTTGCTCACAAAACCACATCATCACTTATAACTCCATTTTTTTGATTTTTTTTAAATAATACCACCTCATTTTTACATTTAGTTATGGTGGTTGAGGTCAGCAAGTAGTATTTTTAGATGTGTTACTATCTATAGATGTTGACAAAAAATGTTTTCATAGTAATGTGTTTAGCAAGCCCATTTTGTTAATTATTTCACTAGTAACAGTCAACATCATTTTTTTATGAAAAAGAATACAGTTAAAGGACAGTTCATAAGGTACAGTAGACTTATAAGAAATGGCATCAGTAATAATTGGAAAAGTATTTTGAGTAACAAGGAGTTGGTTAACATTTTAGGTAATAAACCCATCTTTGGTTACCAAAGAACAATTAATTTAAAACATTTTTTGAGATGAAATGGTCCAGCTTTAATGCTTCTAGCATACTGTATTATTATTGTTTTGGTACATATCATTGTCAACATTGTAAATATTACAGATATGTTTTTGAAGGTTCTTCTCTTATTTTACAGTATGATAAAACTCAGATTGGGCTAAAAATAGGTAAACTTGCTACACTCAAAGAATAGTTTACCTTGCATTTTGTGAAACTTGGCTCAATTTTTATGTTGGCAAAACTATTAGAAAGTTTGCTAAAAGTATTTATGAAAATGTCACAGTTATTAAAAACAAGGACTTAAAAAGATGTTAGCTAAACATGCACTGGTTTGCTGCAATTTTAGGAATTTTCTTTTTATATTTTAGTGTAATTGGTGACTTCATTACCAGACCTGAAGTTAAGGAAGCATTATGGCAAATACATTTGTCTTCTGACAAGTCACCAGGCCTGAATAATGTTATAAACATCATAAAAAAAAAAAAAAAAAACAGAATAATTTAATAATGTTTTTTGACTCATTTAAATAGCTATTTTGTTGGATATGTTTTTAAGTAGTGTGAGAACTGTGGGTCTGTATCTGTTGAAGTTCTTGTGAGTTACATTAACAGAAGGAAAGTGCTAAACAGAGTCAGTTTTTACTTGGATACTTCTTTCCTTTGCTGACTTAACATTTTAAGGTTATCTACAGGAGAAGGTGTACAAGTTCAGATATTTTAATCTTTCAAAATAAAGTAAATTTTCATATCCATGGATGCCCTTGGCATATTTCTGCTGTACTCTTTGCAGTTTACTCATGCTTGTGTTCTTACATGGTTTCCATATTGTTATTTCATACTCAGGTTTGGATCTCATGTAATTAACAAACAATGACTTAATCATTTCTGATTTCCTAAACAGTATAAATCGTTTTTATGCAACCTATGGTTCTATAGCTATCATTAACCAACTGGTTGATATGATTAGAAAAAAACTCAAAAGCTGGATCTACCCACAAATCCAACCCCTTAAATGAATCTACATTTTCAATCACTGTGTGCCATATTAAAGATTCACCTTTCAATTTATGTCTCTCAAATCTCATATGCTTAGTTTTTGATGTATTTATCATCATATTATTCTCTTGTGCCCAAATGGTCAATTTAGTAAAATTCTTTTGCAGACATGTCCTATCTGTAACACATGTAATCAGCTTACCCAGTTTCAGATCATCTGCATACAGACTGTAAAACACCTCATAGGAAAAGATAGGTCTGAAAGATACAATCTAAACAGGTAAGGGCCTAGGGCAAAGCCCTCTGGGATATCATAACTACAATCAAGAATTTCACCTGTCCAATTGCTGTATGATACTTGCCATGTGCTATTTGTAAGCCATGCAGATATCCATCTTATGAAGAGTAAATCAATACCTAGTTGTTCTAATTTA
Source organism: Protopterus annectens (assembly GCF_019279795.1). Lineage (NCBI taxonomy): Eukaryota > Metazoa > Chordata > Ceratodontiformes > Protopteridae > Protopterus > Protopterus annectens. Next base: position 180,302,642 of record NC_056731.1, on the reverse strand, counting down.
TTGATCACTGTTTTGTGTATGACCCTCAATTTTTTACTGATAGCTGTTATTATATTGTTATAGAACATCATAAGTGGTAAAAATCTATTTTCAGCATATGCATACTGATATATGGTTTCAAGTCCTAACCTTTCAGTTCTGACAATAACTTATCCAATATTACCTTCTTAAGGGTCTATATGACTGTGGATGTGTCCTACTCCCCCTTTCCCTAGAGGGGTTAATTATACTTTTCCAATTTTTGATAATTACTTTTCTAGCTATAGCAAAAATAGGCCAAAGAAGACACAATGTGGCTTTTGGAATTATCTCAGGAATTGGAGCGTTAAATAAAACTAAATATTCAGAAATATTAAATCTATCTGAACATAGCGCTTGAATAAATCTATTAATTTTTCCAAAATGGGACGATTACTTTACATTTATATAGCATATGCATCATATCAGCTATTATTTCAGAATCGCATCTCTAGCATTTATTTCTATTTGATTAATACATAATTGTAATTTTGAAATGAAAACAAAGTTTTGATAATTGTAATTTTGTTAGGAGTGACAAAATCTCTGTATAAAAATTTCCAAGTGAAAATTTTCAAATATAATGAAGATGTAGTTTTATCTGTTGATTTTAATATTAATTTCTTGCATTATTCAGAGAAGTCTTCATTATTAATTTTGAGGAGTAGTTCCAATAGGAATTTTTTAAATATGTGAAATCTAACTTAAGAATATTGTAAATTTGTGACAAATATAATTTATTTTTCATTGCATCATTATTGCTTTTTATTAAGAATTCCAATAATTTGGGGAACAATTTATTATCTCAATTAAATATCTTATTTACCTCTGTGTTCACAAAGTCTCAAAATATTTGTCAAATTAATGAATTCTCAGAAGCTTGATTGTGTTTGGACCTTAAATTTTTAACAGTATATATATATATATATATATATATATATATATATATATATATATATATATCAGTACAACTGAAGAAATGATGCCAATAAATTAAATTACTTTGTTGTTTCAATACTAGCATTTTGGTGAAGTTATGAGTTTCTAAGCAGTCATTTGTATATCCAATTGGATCATAGAAAATATTAAGTATTTAATACAATGGTTAGAATATGTGAACTTTTGGAAAGAGGAAATGATGTTCTTTAAATGGGGAATTTGAGAAGAGGGTGTAATACCATTTGCTCAAAAAGCTTTTAATAGCCAGATAAAACTATGAGGTACTATTTGTTTATGACTGGTTATGATTTAGTTATTAATTCTTAGTATCGTAAGATGAATTTATCCACAATGCTATAACTTTTAAATTTTTTGAAGTCGCATACAATTGAATATCAGGGGAATCCTAGTCTACCATCATCCCAACCTTTTCTGTTGTAATCAAAGGAAACTCTTAGTTTATTAGGATGACAAAAAAATTTAAGTAGAATATTATTTATCTTTTTCCTCAATTTTATTTTGGTGGAGATAGTACTAAAGATTGTAAGGCAAACAATATTTTAGGGAGGATTACCATCTTAATAAGCATTAATCGTTCTTCCATGGTAAAGAAGAATTTATTCCAATTTATGACTAAACTTACAATTTTATGAAAATTTGTTTGTATAATTTATTTACTACTAGGCATAATGGTTATACCAATGCATTTAATTTGACTGCTATTCCAATTGAAGTTAGAATTTTTTTGCATGATTTTTTTTTTAATTTTTTTATTAATTAGTAATGTACATGTTTTATTAGAATTAAATCTTAAGTTTGTAATTTCTTCAAACTGACTCATTGATCTAATTATATGTTCTGATGAATTTTCTATATTTCCTATTGTTAGTAAAATATCATCAGCAAGGAGATGAATCTTTAGTTCAAAGTCTTCTTCTATTTTGATACCATTAATGTTCTTATTGGATCTAATACTATTAGCAAAGGGTTCTGTAGCTAATCCAAAACGTAAAGGTGATAATGGACAGCCTTGTTTTATTCCTTTTGTAATTTAAGGGAATTAGAAAGAAAAGGACCTGTTTTGACATAAGCACAAGAGTTATTGTATAATTTAAAAATCAATGCAATCAGCTCAGGTGAAAAATTATATACTTTGACCCACCAGATTTACTAATCTCCCATGCAGGACTAATCTAGTCCTGACAGAAGTGGCAGTTTAAGAGGAGGATGGCAGCACGCCATGCATATTAATGAAGGCTTGCTGCCTGAGCTCCAAATCCTACACAGAGCGTGGACGAGTGCAGGGGGCGAGTCTGAGAGCAGACCCCTCAGAATGAACATGCCCCTGCAAAGTAGAATAGCAAAAACTGTAAATAAATGAGTGAGACCACTCATAGGTGTCCGCATATCCCCACCAACAGTCCCCCATGTGTGCAACAGGACATAAAAATAAAAAGAGGAAACCCATTTATTTTATGTAAAACCCCGAGTACAGCTAACCGTAGGTGCACGGGTGTGCCCATTGCTTAGCTATGGTTAAAACAGCTGAAAAGGCTGAGGAGGATAACAAGGAATATATATGAAAATGAAGCAGCACAGCAATAGTGTAGTGGGTAGAGCATCCACCTACTGAACAGGCTTTCCTGGTTCAAGTCCCACTGCAGCACATATAATTTTCCATGTGAAATCTGTATATGAACATATTTTTTACATCTTATTGCTGTATAACCTACATAATAACATTTAAATGTGAACCGAAGTACTGCATTAAATGCACATGTGAGGTGTCACTGTCATAATGAATAAGGCACAAGTAAGCAGGTTTAAGCAAAAATAAGCAGTAGTAAGCATATATAAGCACTAGTAAACATGTTTAAGTGCATTTGCATGGGGGTAAGCATTGCCTACACAGATTAAGCAAAGTAGAAGCTAACTGAGTGCAAGAAACTGTAACCAGAGGTTAGCAGTGCTTACCATCGTGCAAACCCGCTTACAACTGCTTTAAAGTGCCTTAATCACTCTGTCCCCCATGGCCCATGTTCTGCCCAGCAACAAAATAAAATGCCTCTGCAAGGCTCGAACTCAGGACCCTGTACACTATAGTCACAGTAGTAAATCACTAAGCCATCATAGCAATAGAGATAAGTGAGGTATCAGCAAACGAATCCTCACCACAGGAAAATCAAACCAAACATGTGAACTGAATGTACGTATAGTGTGAAGTGGTATAACCTGCTACATAACATAAATATGTGAACTGGAGTACTGCAGTAAGCATAGATGTGAGGTGTTATTGCAATAAAGTGTAGAAGTAGAAGAAGTGTAGAATCATGAATAGCAGACACATATAG
>NC_056731.1:180259334-180294334 GCF_019279795.1 Protopterus annectens | reverse complement strand
TATGTGCAAAGCCTGGTATGTAGGTGGAGGACAGAGGCTGGAACACAGGCACATATGTGTAAAATGGTTGTTAAACAGTAAGCAAAATATGTATATGTGTATATATCTATATGGATATATGTATACTTATATATACATATATGTTCACCATATGTCCTGCACATGGAGTGGAACCCTACCTCAGCCCCAATAGTGCCAACCTGTCAGTGCAAGGGGCTGTCACGTATGTAGTGCAGGTTTAGTTGCAGACTATTGCTACTGTAATAGGGATTGTCTTCACAGAAATGGTGTGTGTGTGGGAGGCCACATCTGCTGTTAACATGTGCGCCATTGGCTACATACAGACATCCTAAGGTCATCATAGTACAGTACCACTGCTAGCACAGTAATGCCACTGTGGACTACAGCTGCATTATGGCCAATATATGTGGACAGTCTGACACACTCTGGTCAGTCCAGGGGTATACACAGAACCCCTTCATGCAAGACATGTGGACCAGGCCTGTCAATGTGGATGTTAACAGCCATGTAGATGGGTATAACACGTACATATGTGTATACTTTTGCCCCATAGGTTATGCATTCATACACCCTTGTCTGTCCTGACACATAATAACCGCTGGTACAGAGGTGCCATGGCCACATGCTATCCACTAGTTAGTGACATACATCTGAACAGCATCCCACTGCTTTGTCTGACATACATGACTGTTATGGTGACCCAGCAGCAGTACATCTGGCAAGTATCTGGACATGACATCTCACTGGATAAGTACAGTATGCTGCTAGGCATGTAACAAAGCACAGTGCAGGCTACAGGCAGACCGACTGAACACTGGGCTACATCTCCTATGGGGGAATACACATGTACCTGCATAGATAGCAGGCTCTACAGGCATGTCACATCACAGAGTAACAGACACCTGTGTGAAACTGCATAACCACAACCAATGTGAACACAGCCACAGCCACATATGGTAAGCTAGCATACTATTACAGTATATGGACTATCTGATGTACACCATCCTCATATGTGCCACTCACACAACAACCCTATATATACTGGGCCATTACACAGTGTGGTCCAATGGCTGTCTGTGGTTTGGGATATGTGTATGTTCGCCCCTAGAAACATGTAAGCTGATAGGGTGACATACAGTGGAGCAGCATGTAACATCAGATAGAACAGGACCAAGAACAATGACATCTACCACAGTCTCTACACAGGCCAAGGTACATATGCACTATACACATACTGCCAACAATTACCAGACTTACACATACCTCAGTAATGTACACACAACCACAGAATGCCCAGGCTATGTCCCCAAATATAACCCCTACTATACATAACATGTGTAGCAGTCTGATATCTCAATGGCTTGTGTTAAGATATGCTGTCAATGAATATGGTGTACAGAACATATGCACCCCCTACTGCATGACATATGTACAAAGGTTGACAGAGTTGTGGCTGGAGGCACAAACACAGGGCCAATATTGACATGTCGCTGTGATAACTTCATACATTTCCTGTCATAACAGGGTTTGATACAACATATGAGGGATACGACATCAGTAACTCTCCCAGCGGTCACCATCTACTGACTGCAATCATAAAACTACTTCCTGCAGTTGAGAGATAGGTGCTCTGTGGGTAACACAAGGAACACAAGGCACCACACACTGCCCAGTCTGCAGATGACCCTACAGATGGGGATTCCTCATAAACATAGCACTGACATGACAAGTAATAACACATGTAGGACAGCCATATCCACACACACCCTGTTAAACCAATATTACCTCAACTGCAGTATAGCAGCACTTACAGTTTGTAGTCAAGTCAGGCATGTCCCCCTCCTGTGTGTTGGCCTGTTTTACAGTGTATGTTGTCAGAGGTAAGTCCCTAATCCATCTGTGATGCTGTTTGCCAAACAATAGATCTAGTTCCTGCTCACAGTGAATGAAAAGGCCCAACACCAACATGATGTTCCTAGATATTGGAGTGTGTTTCCATGCAATTGGTTATGGGAATGTTACCACAGCTGTTCCACATGCAATCAGCTATAGGAGGGCTGTAATCCATGCAGAGGCCATCAGCTTATCATAAGCATCACTGACAATACACATGCCGCTGCCTAAGCAAAGCAGGTGTAAGTCTCCACATCCACCAGTGTAGGAGCGAGATAGGTGGACAGAGGCAAAGATAAGTCAGGGTGGGTTGGGAGAGTAAAAGGTAAGCATGTTTGTGTCACACATCTACCAGTCCAGGGTATCGAACCCCTGACTGACTATGTACTGATATCACATCTGTTATTCCTGCATGGTGGATGTTTTAATTTATGCTAGGGGCACCAAATAAGAAATTTTAAAAACCCAGTCAACATTGAGTCCAGTTGTTATACACTCACCTCTACACCAGATATGAATGACAAACATCAACACATTAAGATACACAACTGTCATACCTGGGATTAGAACTAATTAGGTTATTACACTAAAGGACTATGCAATTATAGAATTCACCACAGAGATTACTGGAGTACTGTTTCCCCAAAGGTTTATTTCACAGTGAGTGACATCAGCAGGATTGTTAAAGTAGGGCAAATTAATTGTAGTGAGTGTGACTAGCCAAACATGCATTGCTCTCTACACAGGCATAGGAATAGACACAAAAGCATCCACAACTCTCATGTGTGAAACTAGAACCCCTACCAGAGTTCTGTATCACACTACAGCATTACACTGTTATAGCACACACCACAGAGATGGTCAGAATGCTCTTTCCCCAAAGGTGTACTTCACAGTGATTCACATCAGCAGGATTGCCAAAGTAGGGCATTTGAATTGTATTGAGTGTGACTAACTTATATTGCCCTAATTAGTCTGTATGCATTAACAGCTGTTCTGACCAGAACAAAAATAACCTGCTTTTGCAGGTCATGAACCCAGCATCCCATACAATATAGTCACAATAACTAACCACTAAGCCTTCACAACACCACATGAGATGGAGGTTTCACCAAAGTAATCCCACCATAGGCTAATCAAACTGAACATGTGAAAGGAATGTATATATAGTTGTCCATAAAAGACCTCTCCAAAGCCAACTTCATGCTACTCAAGGTAGAAGTGACACTGCTTCTGACACCCATGGAGACAGGAGCTGACTGTTCAACTGATGAATCCTGCACTAAGGCACTGTATGAGCACATCCACTTGTGCATGATTCCTGACATCCCACATAGAACCACAATGCTCACCTTCCAAATAAGCAAGCCAGTCTGGTAGTCTCCTGCCATTAATAGAGTATACAACAGAAAGTAGACATGGTTGAAGGAAAAAGGTTAATCCAAGGATGCAAACAACTCTCTTACCAGCCCCAGTAAGACATTGCGGTTCCTCGTGGAATCCTCCAAAGCTGGTTATGTAACTAAAGTCACCACATATTCCAAAGACAACCAAACAGCATTCTATAGTTATGCCCAGAATCTAACTGGCAATGTTCAGAAGTGCTCTGAGCTACAACAGAATGAAATTACATAGACTGCTCCCATGCATTTTGTCAATATCCTGGCAGATTGATTTAGTGCCACATTCACCCCCTCTCACCCCCAAAAGGGCCCATGTCAATACGAAAAGAGTTCCATTGCCCAGTAATCATGGCCACACAGGCATAAACTGCACTATCCACAGCTAAGAATACAGCATCCATGGCACCAGATAACATCCTGGGCTGTGTACTACATGAACTACAAAATTAAATGGCAACTCACCTAACTGTAATGTGTAATCATAGCCTCACATCAGGCATGGTGCCAACTTTGTGGCGCACAGCTGCAGTTATCCCACTCCACAAGGGGGGATCCACCTTGGATCCCTGGAACTACCGTCACATCAGTCTGATGTGCCTGATCTGCATGGCCATGGAATGCATTATCAGGGAAGTTTTGAACGCAGACATTGGCAACCCTCAAACACAGGACCCCACACAGATTGTGCTCATGGAGGGCTAGTCTTGTCTCCTGAAACTGATTGATTGCTTTGACTCAGTCTGCATAGCTGTTGAAGAGGGTAAGGCAGTCCACAAAGCCTATGTGGATCTTGCCAAGCTCTTCAACAGCACCCCCCAGTCTGGAAACATAGATTAACATACTAATCAGGCCATACATCCCTATACCACTTGATGGTTTGCCACATGGAACCCAAACTGTAGGTGTAACTAACTCCAAATCTATCCCCTAGACAAGTGACAAGTGGAGTACCTCAGGGTTCAGTCCTGGAACCAGTGTTGTTTGGCATCTGCATCTCTGAAGTATAGGCCAACAGTATGGGACTCTGGCTAACAAAGGTAACAGATGCCTGCAAAATGGTAGTCAGTATGATCCTGACTATACTGCATGATATGTTACTGATACCAGCCTGACATCATACAGGTAGGTTGGAGTACTGTTAACATCTTGTGCCCTTGTCGTGTAAGGTCCTGGTTATGGGATCTGCAACAGTTGGTAGTGTATTGCAGGGCAGACCTGTTTGGCTGTGGGGAGAATACCTATTCGTGCATGACGTATGTTATTTGTGCCTGTCAATCCCAATAATGGTGCATGTGGACATATATGTTTCTGCTATGTTCCCACTTTATCTACAGCTATATGACAGTATATACCTATATAGATGTAAATATCTGCTTACATATATGTATATATATATATATATATATATATATATATATATATATATATCTGCATATATCAATATGTTGTATCTGTTTAGACGTTAATATATTTTCACACACACATACATCTACATGTTGGAATACATTCTCTGTACTGTTGAATGACTGGGCTGGATGATATGTTTGTGAATACAGCAATGTTATGTATATTTGAGATGGCTTAGAGGTGAATCACTTTGCCTATGGGGTGCATAGTCCTGAGTTCAAGCCTAGTAGAGGTTGTTAATTTTGTTGCTAGGCAGAATAAGGGCAGATGGATAGAGAGTGATTATGGCACTTTAAAGCAGTTGTAAGCAGGTTTACATGGCGGTAAGCACTGCAATAGTCTGGTTACAGTTTCTAAGACTCAGTTAACTTCTGAATTGATTAACCTGTGTAGGCATTGCTTAGCTCCGTGCAAACCCACGCAAACCTGCTTACAACTGCTTTAAAGCGCCTTAATCACTGTGTATCCAACAAGCCGTGTTCTGCCCAGCAACAAAATAAACAGCTCTTGCAAGCCTCAAACCAAGGACCCTGCATACCACAGACGAAGTGCTTTACCACTAAGCCATAACAGATGCGAAGTAATTTGATGTTTTCAGAAACATATCATCCAGTCCAGTCATGCAACAGTACAGAGAATGTATACCAACAACTAGATGTATGTGTGTGTGTAAATATATTAATATCTAAACAGATACAACTTATCTAGATATGTAGATATATATATATATATATATATATATATATATATATATATATATATATATATATATATTTCTAAAACTATATACATATATATGAATATATATGCACATATATACATGCATATGCCTAAATTGACACATACAGGCATCTACACCTATATGCCTACATTTACTCACCACGTTACATATGTCTACGCAGATATATATCTATGTAGGTATATACGAACATAGTTATCTATATGTTAGCAGATATATATATATATATATATATATATATATATATATATATATATATATATGTTTATATGGCCATACATCTGTAGATAGCAATGGCAGATTAACAAATACGCATATGTCTACATGCACCGTTAATGGAGTTGAGAGGCCCCACACACTATACATCTTGTACAAATAGGCATCCCCCCCACAGCCAAACACGTACGCCCTGCAATACACTACCAAGTACAGTCTGCCTCCCATATGACTTGTAATATGTGGAAGCCATCAACATCCCCAGGATATAGATACACAGATGCAGATATGCAGATAGATACACACACACACACACACACACACACACATATATATATATATATATATATATATATATATATATATATATATACACATGTGACTACACATATACATGCAGATATATGTACAGTAAGATACATATGTAGAAGGTGCACACAATATGGAACAGCCACTATGCCTGCAGTTAAAACATGAACAACTGCACACTGTATGGGCCACCTATACAAATGTCAATCGTTGCCTGCAACATATACCCATAGAAAGGTCATAGGAAAGACACCACACACAGGTTTGCAGAATGGGAATCCTTTAATTGTGTACTATACCAGTTCTATATGCCATGTCATAGAGCTTTTCAGATACTGACAACCATATAAACAGAGTACTGCAACTGTGAAACAGTTACACTAATACAGTAGTCTGGAAAGGTTTACAACTGTTACTGTCCATGCTAAGCCCTTCAAATTGTATAACAGTGAAGACAGACTGGGCCACAGGATACCAAACAAACAACAGTATGTACTGCAGGTGTGTAGTTCAGCAGCCTCTATCTACACTCTGTACAAACTCAGTAGGAGGTAAAGACATTTTTGTGATCAAATGGGTTGTAACTGGTACATAACAAGGCATAACTGACACCATCACGAGCACACCGACAAACAGAACAGTATCTATGGCAGGAGGCAGTAGGCTTGCAGTACCCCAATTCATGTAAGTAATGTCAATATAGGTAAAGTATATGGAACTGTACATCTAGATACCTTGTGGCAGCTCACCCCTGATACCCCCACATTTTGTAACAGCTTAGGTCATTTATGGTGCTCCCCACCTACACTCAGTCATACAGGCCCATATACCACTGTTACATACACTGGCCTCTGGAGTGCCTAAGGGCACACATGTATTGTGTAGGTGACGCCCACACATATATGGCCATAGCCCCACTATATGTGTGGGGGATACAACAGCAGTGGACTAACCCACTACAGAACAACCCCCAACAGCATGACATATGTGCAAAACTTGCTATGTAGATGGAGGACAGAGGCTGGAACACAGCACATATGTGGAACAATGTTGCCATACACTAAGCAAGGATGCTGGTGTTTCAGGATAGTCTGCAACATACCCTTAGTCAGGGAATTGAGGTTAGACACAGAAACAGATGTAGCCATGTACTGATAGCATGCCACACACACAGTGCCAGTGTAATATCTGACACAGGACCTGTGTGGTGGACGGACAACACATGATAGGCATACCTCTGTCCAGCAAGAGAATAGGTCCACAGTAGTGAGCTATGCAGACAGACTGCATTCCAAGGTACACTAGTATGTACACACACACACACACACACACACACACACACACACACACACACACACACACACACACACACTGTAACACCAGTACTATGCAAAGCATAACACAACTCTACTCACAGTCTGTCTGTAGTTCCTGATCCTCCTACAAATATGTGGCCGCTCTGAGTGTGTAGGTTCTCCTGTAAGAGGTATTGCTACCTGCTTTCTGTAACACTGATGCCCCCACACAGGAAAGATGTCCATCACACAGGAAATGAAAAGGGACCACACTCACATGCTGCAGGGATTTATAGTGGGTGGTTGCCATGACAGTGGTAACTGGAAGTAATACACATGTCTAATTTTATATATATATATATATATATATATATATATATATATATATATATATATATATATATATATATATAGAGCTATCTGGATAAGTATATGTACATATATTTCCACCATATGTCCAGGACTTGGAGTGTAGCCCTACCCCAGCCCTATAGTCCCAAAGTCATAGTGCAAGGGGATATCAGGTATGTATAGCAGATATATTACTAGATTATTGCTACTGTCATAGAGATTGTCTTCACAGACATGGTGTGTGTGGAAGGTGACTTCTGCTTATAACATGTGTGCCATTGGCTACTGACAGACATCCTAAGGAAATCATTGTAAAATACCACCACTAGCATGTAATGCCCCTGTGGAGTGCAACAGAGATATTGGCCAACATATGTGGAACTTTGGACACACCCTGTACAGTTCAGAGGTTTACACATAATCCCTTAGTGCACAAAATATGTACCAGGCCTGACAATATGGATGTAGACAGCCATGTAGATGGGTATAACACATAACGACTGGTATACATATGCCACCATAGGTTTTGGATTCACACACTCCTGTCTGGCCTGACACATAATGACTGCTGGTACAGGGGTGCCATGGACACATGCTACCCACAAGATATTGACATACATCTGTATAGCGTCCCACTGCTTTGTCTGACATACATGACTTGTAAGGGAGACCCAGCAGCGGCACATCTGGCAAGTATCTGCACATGACATCTCACTGAGTAAGTACACTAAGCTGATAGGCATGTAACAATGCACTGTGCAGGCTACAGGCAGACTGGTTCAACACTGGCCTACATCTCCTATGGGGAATGCACATGTACCAGCATATATGGCAGGCTCAACAGCTATGTCACAGCACAGGGTAAGATACACCTGTGTGGAAGTGCATAACCACAAACATTGTGAACACAGCCACAGCCACATATGGCAAGCTAGCATAATATTACAGTATATGGACTATCTCTTCTACACCATCCTCATATGTGCCACTCACATAATGACCCTACATATACTGGGCTGCTACACAGTTCATTCTGATGGCCGTCTGTGGTATGGGACATGTGTGTGGATGGCCCTACAAACATGTACGGCATAATGGTACCATACAGTGGGGCAGCATGTAACATCAGATAGAAGGGGAGCTAGAACAATGACATCTACCACAGTCTGTACACAGGCTAAAGTACATATTAACAATACACACACTGCCAACATTCACCATCACTACACAGATCTCAGTTCTGTACAAACATTCACAGACTGTCCAGGTTATGTCATGAAATATAACCCCTACTGTACATGACATGTGAAGCAATCTGATATATCACTGGCTTGTTATTAGATATGATGACACTATTTATGGTGTACAGCACATATGCACCACTTCATGCACAACATATGTACAAAGGTTGACAGAGGTGTGGCTGACAGCACATACACAGGGCCAATATAGACATGTTGCTGTGATATCCTCATATATTTACCATTGTAATGGGGCTTGTTGCAACATATGTCCTATGAGGGATATGAAGTCAGTAACTGTCACAGCCTTCACCATCTACAGACTGCAATCCTCACACTAACTTCTGCATTCCACAGATGGATGCACCGTGGCTAACACATGAAACCAAAGGCACAGCACTGCCCAGTCTGCAGATGGCCCTGCAGATGGGGATTCCTCTTATGCATGAAACTGACATGGCAGGTATTGCGACATGTATGACAGGCATATCCAGACAAACTCTGTTAAACCAACATTACTCCAAATGCAGTATAGTGGCACTTACAGTCTGTAGTCAGGTCAGGCACACCCCCCTCCTGTTTATTGGCCTCTTTCCACAGTGTATGTTGTTAGAGGTAAATCCCCAATCCATCTGAGATGCTGTTTATCAAACAACAGATCTAGTTCCTGCTCACAGTGACTGAAAAGGGCCAACACCACCATGATGTTCCTAGGTATTGGAGTGTGTTTCCATGCAATTGGTTATGGGAATGTTACCACAGCTGTTCCACATGTGATCAGCTAGGGGAGGGCTGCAGTTCATGCAGAGGCCATCAGCTGATCATGACCATCACTTACAATGCACGTGCTGCTTTCTAAGCAAAGCAGGTGTGGTTCTCCACTTCCACCAGAGAGGGAGTGGGGAATGCAGACAGAGGCAAATACATGTCAGGGAGAGGTGGGAGAGTAAAATTGAAGCATGTTTGTGTCACACACCTACCAGCACAGGGTATCAAACCCTCGATGACTATGTCATGCTATCACAGTTCAATGCAGTTATTGGATGTGCCATATGGGTTACCTGCTGTGTAGCACTCAGAACATATATGTGATGGTGAGTGACATCTGCAACAGGGGTACGGCAGATTAATGGTAGGTGACATACACGTACCTGTCTGCATGAACAGGTGCCAGCATCAACACAGGCACACTCACACAGGAACACACACACACATTGACACTCTTGGCAGGGCCAGGAGTGCAATCCATCACTAGTGGGATTGCCACAACACATCAATGTGCAGGTATCACATGCACCGCATGGGTCATACAGAGGTTGTATGGGCACAGAGTATGTGGAGGTGTCAGACATCAGACAGCATGCTTCAGTATGCCCTCGGGGGGTTGTAGTGAGTATGGATGTGAACATATGCCACATACAATACACATACAAACACACAGGCTGCCAGTTCTGACATGCATGGGTGCATGTCTGCATGGGTGTGTGGTGGTCAACTGTGCCAGCAGGCTGTACAGGGGTAGGCAATGGGTATACCTTAGCATCAGGCCACATGACAATGGTCTGCACTGTGGATCAGGCCTGTATTGTCTGAATTTGTCCACACAGGTAGGCATTGCATCTCCCATCCAGTCACCTGGGTGACTATTGTGTGTGGCCAATGCTGTGCTTCACTTGCCATGTATGTGTTCCTTAGTCCATGACATGGATGGTGTCTGGGATGTGCACACCTCCTACATGCATGTACAGTGACATGTGGAACTGTACCTGGGGTGTCTGGCCCATGTTGTGAATACAGATTATCATCAGATGTGCCAATCTTGGCCACCTGTGGCAGGAACTGGTAATGGGCAGCAGGTTTACCCTGCACCTACATTGATAGCATGCTAACAGCTTTCCCTGATGTCAGTGTCATCTGTCCATACAGGGCATATTGTCAGGTATGGTATGTCTGTTGTGAGTCACATGTGAAGGCACCACAGGTGGTGCAGGTGTCCATTGGGGAACATGGAGGTGCACTTTCGGCATGTACGTGCATATTGGACAGATGGGCAGGGTGACATGCCCCCTGTAGCCCACTGCTATCACTGCATAGTTACTATCAGTGGCCAATATGCAGTGTATTACCCACATATTGGCTGTTGCCTAGGCATGTGTGTGCATATGACACATGGGTTGAATGTGTGCTCTGGGTAATAGTGGGATTGCTAACTGTGATTGGCTGGCCTTGATGTCATATGTATGGGTATGGCTTTGCACCCCAGCCTCTCAGCTAATTTACATCCGTTATCCCTGTATGGTTGACATTGTGATATATAGTAGAGCCGCCATAAAAGACATAAGCAAAACCCCTCCACATTGCCCACAGGTGTCACACACTCACAACCACCTCTACACAGGATAAGAGTTACAAACACACACACACACACACACACACACACACACACACACACACATACACACCTGTCATGTCTGGGAGTAGAATACCACCTACCTAACTAGTCTAGTACACTACAGCACTACGCAGTTATAGTACACGCCATGGACATTACTGGGGTACTTCTTCCCTAAAGGTGTACTTCACAATGAATGACATCAGCAGGGTTACCAAAGAAGGGCATTACAACTGTACTGCAAGTGACTAGCCTAAAATGCACTGCTCCCTACACAGACAGTGAGACACACACAAAACATCCACAACCGACATGTGTGGATATAGAACCCCTGAGCAAGGCCTATATTATACTACAGTATGGAGCAGCTATAGTCACAACACAGGGATTACTAAAGAACTTTCTCCCCAAAGTTGTATTTCACACTGAATGACACCAGCAGGATTGCCAAAGAAGGGCATTTCAACTGTAATGCAAGTGACTAGCCTAAAATGCATTGCTCCCCACACAGACATTGAAACACACGCAAAACATCCAAAACTGTCATGGGTGGAGATGGAACCCTACCACAGTTCTAATTCACAGTACAGCAGTATGCAGTTACAGGACGTGTTACATGGATTACTGAGCTACAATCTTCCCAGAGGTGTATTTCTAGGTGGGTGACATCAGCAGCCTTGCCAAAGTTGAGTATATGAATTCTAAGGAGTGTGAGTACCCTAAAAAGCATTGTTCTCTACTCAGTCAGAGACACACAGATTCACACACACAATGTCCAGGTCTGGGGTTTGAACATCTACCTAACTATATTATCACACCACAGTAGTATGCAGTTACAGGACACACTATGGAGATTACTTGGTGATGATTTTCCCAGAGGTGTATTTCTAGGTGAGTGACATCAGCAGCCTTGCCAAAGGTGAGTATATGATTTGTACGGAGTGTGAACAGCCTAAAAAGCATTGCTCTCTACTCAGTCAGACACACACACATTCACACACAAACACACACACAGTTGCCAAGTCTGGGTTTGGAACTACTACCTAACTAGTTTATCACTACAGCAGTATGCAGTTATGGGACGTGTCATGGAGATTACTGAGCTACAGCTCTCCCAAAAGTGTATTTCATATTGGATGACCTCAGCAGGCTTGTCATAATACTGCTATGGGGAGGGCAGTATGTGCATGGGTCATAACCCATTCATGTAGGGGTTGACATGCCACATGCGGGCACACACGGGGTCATATGTCACAGGTACATGTATACAGCTACTAGATGACTACTTCCTTGTACAGTCATGTTGCACAGCTGGCATGTGCACCACATAGTCTGTCATGCGGACAGATACTGGTGGCTAGTATCTGCAGTGAGTGACATCTGCATCTCATGTGTTTGGGGCCCTTTGGCTGTGTGCTGGGTGGGACATGCTCGGATGGCTCCTTGTTACGATCACCCTTTTCCACACATCTATGTCCATCAACTTTTGGCTTATTATAGTGTGTTGTCTTTACATATATGTCTGTATTCCTATCCACTGTGTGTGCAAGGCAGGAGTGGTGCATACTAACTTACTTCTGCACTAAGAACTGCGATTGTCAGATATTTCTGGTCCACTTGTGTTTGCAGACATGGCCTTCATGTATTTAAATGTTTGAGCTTACCCAGTATGACCTTTCAGTATGTTGTTGACTGACATTGCCTTCATTCCTCTAAGTGTGTGAGCATGCCCAGTATGGCCATCTGTATTGCCTGTGTGGATCATGTCCAGGTAGTTTCTACTGTGGTGCTGACCTTTGTGTTGTACACCAACAGATAGCATGCTATGTCGTCAGGGTATCCATAGGTCATTTGGCATTGACTGTTACTACATTTCTGCATAGCAGGGGTGGGACACCTGGCTGTTTCTACATTTCTACACAGGAGTTGGGGGGGCACACCTGACTGTTACGATAAGTGTATATAGGATGGGGGGGCACACCTGACACTTGTGCACATTTGCTAGGACTGTACTGGTATGTCGGGTACTCTATTTCAGTCTGTAGTCTTACCTATCGTGCTGGCTAGAGGCAAACCAGTGAAATACAGATCTTAGCTTTAATTACCTACATATCAGTTTATGACTTACTAGCCTTCACAACTTACATCCAACTGCCTGGGCTGCTTTAGTCTGTCTGTGTAGGCCTGGGGGTGGAGTTACCCATAGGCCTCATTCAGAGGCCATAGTACAGCATTTGTTTGTGTTTGTCTACACCTATCCTGCTGGCTGTCACTGTTGTTGGGTATGTGACCCCCCCCCCCAACTGGCATGTGTGAGTCACTTACCTTGTGGGTGTCCCAGTATTGAGGGTGGTGATGCAGGGCTGACTATGTCGGATGCACATAGTACACTCCCTATACATGGTTGAGCACAGGTAGTGTCATGTTTGGCATCCCGTTTACTGTATGTGCGAGTCAGAGGGAGGTGTCATTCCCTGGGTCCCTACTGTTTCAGTGCATGTGCTATGAGTTGCCTCTTTGCCAAGGCCAGGGCATACTGGGCATGCCTCCTTCTGCCTACTGGGGCAGGCTCAGGTTGTTCATCCTCCGAGCCACTCTGTGCCTGTGTAGGCCTTGGCAATGGTGGGGGGCTGTGTGGCCCTGCCCCATGCTGTTCCTGCTGCAGCTGTTTCTGCAGGATCATATTGTGTAGCATGGCACATACAAGGACAATTTGGGTACATGTAGTTGGTGAGTACTGCAAGGCTCCACCAGATGTGTCCAGGCATCGGAACTGTGACTTGAGCATCCCAAACACATGCTCTATTATGATTTGTGTTTGTGCATGTGCCTCATTATGGAGTTCTTGTTCGGGTGTGTGTGCATTTCTGATGGGTTTCATCAGCCATGGCTCCAGTGCGTATCCAGCATCCCCACTAGGTGACCGTGTGAGATGTCCCCATTGCTGAATGTCTGGTACAGCTGCATCAGATGCCAGATGTAGGAATTGTGGTAGCTTCCAGGGCAGCCAGCATACACATTCATTATTATCCCCTGGGCATCGCACATAACCTGGCAGGGTTCGCCTCTGTTAGGTCTGTGTGTGAGGCATGGCTGGCACAGCTCAAAAATTTGCTGTAGGAGGTCTCTGTCCACCCTATAGCGCTCCACTATCTCCAACTCATGTAGCCCTTGGTAGGTTACCCTGAGTCTGTACACTCTTTTCCGTCTCCTCACTGTGGGTTGCTCAGCAACATTCACATCCTCACCACTCTCAGCCTCTTGCACATGCTGGTTTATGATAGCAAAAGCAGCCCCTAACATTTTTTCTCTTGCTTTTGTTTTGTAAAATTTCTTCGTCTGTATACACCAGTCGTGCAGAGTTTTTGGGAAAAACAAGAGGGAAAGGTGTTTGCAAAGTTTATAGTGGTGTGCTGGGCTGGGCTGGTCTGCTGCCTGTGTAATTGACTGATTCTGATACATTTCACCTGTCAGTGAACAAGTGGCACATATGCTTTACTCTTGGACATCATTAATGTAGAATAGTCATTGTCAAATCTTATAGTATTTCCTTTAATTTTATCTGGATAATTAGTCCATGCAGCTTTTAAGACTAAATCCTTATCTTGACTTGAGAAAAGCCTTTAACAAGTGGCACATATGCTTTTCTCTTGGACATCATTAATGAAGAATAGTCATTGTCAAATCTTATAGTATTTCCTTTCATTTTAACTGGGTAATAAGTCCATACAGCTTTTAAGACTAAATCCTTATCCTGACTTGAGAAAATTCTTATTATCACTGACCTTGGTGAAGGCATTTTTTTTAAAGATGAGTTAGAAAGTGATCTATGTGCTCTTTTGATGCCAAAGGAAAAAACTTCAGGCAGGTTCAAAGTTTTAGGCAGCCAGGGTATTATGGAATTGAACCATCCTGTATCTTACTTCTTTTTCAGGGATTCCATAAATATATCTTTCAACCTGATGCATCAAAAACCTGGACAAAGGCCTATGAAAAGTAGATACAACTGGCCAACTTCTGGATGTTAATTAACATAAAATTTGCATGTTTAATATTATGACCTTGCCCACTCCAATAGAATCGTGGGATATCACCATTCAAACACAAGCTGAAAAACACAAAAATTATACATACTATAACCAGAGCAATAGGGTTTTATTTAATTAACATTTGATCTTTTATAAAGCTTTGCACTTGCATAAAATTAAGATGTCCTGTTCTGTCTCAGTACTCTGTAACTGCAGTTTAAGGACAAGTATGAACAGATGGAAGGACAAATGTAACCTCTGTCATGTCCCTTTAAAAATTTCATAGGAAAGTGAGAGCACCACACTGCATCTAAGCTTTATGAATGGATTCATGCAGACAGCTACAACACACACCACTTTAAATCTAAGTTCATGACATATGGGGTAACTACAGAAAAATTCCATCTAACGTTCACTTAATGACATTCAACAATTTGAAAGTCACTCATTTTTGAAGTATTAATTACATGTGGAAATATTGCTTATTTTCATAGTTACTAGCAAACAACTAGCAATATTTCCAATACACATTGATATAAACCAGCATTGACTATGAATTGTCCTGTCTCCCATATTGGTATTTTACACCATACACCTCAATAACACGTATATCTCTAAGTTATGAAAATATGAACTTAAATTTGAAAATATGAATAATTGATGGCAAACAAAGATTAATTACTCCACTGCATGACATCATAGACTAACAATCTTATTGTCATTTTGTTAAAAACGTATTGCCCTTTCTAATATCACTTATTATTAGCCGGTAAGTTACTTAGTTAAAAGAAGCCAGACCCCAAAATGTTCTGGATGCCATAAAATGGCATGAGTGTGAAATGGAAGTATGCAAAAGGCATATAAATAACTCACATGCATTTATAAATATGTTTAGGTATCTGTGTATTATTTAAATATATTAAGCAGAGCAGGTGCCTGAGTGGAACATGAAGTTGTTCTATTTTAGCAAAACTATATTATAAGGTGTAGCTTCAGAGAGCACAAGTCAACTGAAATGCAAGCAAAATGTTTTTATTTCAAAGTATGCACAAAGAGACACCTACAGTACAATATATCACTGTGCTAATACAATGATTACATATCTTAAGATATAAACAGTAAAGGTGATAACCAAATGTGCATTTAAACATGTTGCCTAGATGTCAATGATACAGAGTGACTTGTTGTTTAGAAACACCCATTCAGTAGTTGTTAGGTCAGTCACACTTCATTAGCAGATCTGGCAGCATTTATAAAGAACCAATCAAGAGAACTAGAAAAAACAAACCAGGGACCAAGTAAAACGAGAAACCTTCGGGTCCAAAACCTGAGAACTGTAGCAAGAAAACTGAACCTTCTTGGCAAAACTTGAAAAGTTCCGTTTAAACTACTAAAGTAGTTCGCTGTTGAATGTGAAGAGTGATTATTCAAGCAAAAATAGCTTGGAGCAAATCCAACACTTTAATTCAACAAAAGACAAGAAACAAAAAATAATCACAAGCGCTTTCGGCCGGTCTTACCGGGCTTTTTCAAGTGTAACAAACAAAACTAAAATCCAGTCTTTTATAGCGCAAATGCGTTAAATTAGTTGATTGATTGGATGTTTCTCGTTTTACTTGGTCCCTGGTCAGCATTTATAAAGAAATGATAAGGGCAGGACAGAGGTAGATATGCCAGCTGCTAAGCTAAGGCATATTACAGGAATCTTGCAGATGTATCAGATAAATATACAAATAATGAGCAAAAGCTGTGAAATAGACTGCTTGCCAGGACCACTTCTCAAATGTAAAACTATTCTAAAACAGAAAAAAAACAGGTCTTTCACCATAAAGAACAGCAGTGAGATGTGGCTGCATATGTAACACAATCTTTTATACAGTCTAAAGTCCTACAGTCTATATAAACAGTTGGGTGTGGAAGTACTGAACCTTTCACTCCCTACCTATCAGACCTAATGGAATACTCTGAACACAAAATAGCAGTACTGTTTCTCATTCTCCGATATAATGCACACAATTTAGCCCTTTGGTAGTTCCTCCACTTAGTTTATTGTTATGTGAAAGGTTCACTTTAAACTTCTTAGGTATACAGAGAAGGAGATGCTTTTGTGACCTCACAGTTAAGCATCCTTGAAGTTCCAGAGACATTCAAATACAGGGAAAACCAGAGATTTCAGGAAAGTTGGCATTCAAATCAATTTCTCCTAAAATAAAATAAAATAAAATAAAATATTATATCTAGTTTGTACTACTATTAATTGTATGTACATTGTTCTATATTTGACATTAATCCATGTTCATTCTTACTTATGGCCACATTAATGAATTATGTCGGACTGACTTTAAAGACTTGACACTATCAATTTAAGAATCATGGTTTAATCCCTAGACTGTATTTCATGTAAACCTGTTTATCTTAAACACTGTAAATTTGACTTGGGCCATTTGTCTATACAACAAACCATTTATTCCAGTCACAGTTATATGACCTAAGTCAGAGTAAAACCTGCATTGATAGTGTATTGGCTTGATAAAAATTAAAACCACAAGATAGGCCACTTTGCCCTACTCACACTCCCCAAGCTCCTCTAGGGTACCAGATTTATTTTTAGAAGGTCATACAAATTGCACAATGTCTAGAAAAATCTATATGTGCAAGAAGATGATAATCATACCTCTCAAATCTCCAGATTTTTGCAGAATGTCCATATTTTGTTTTCTGGCAAATCACTAAGGACCGAATTTACTAAATAATGTCAGTCATTTGAGTTTCAGACTTCATGCCTTTCAGAAAATGCATGGAATTTTGAGTAAAGATGTTGAAGTATGTTCAGGGGGGTTTACTTGATATGGTCGACATTTCACAATGTTGAAATTCATATCGCCGTGACCATATGATCAACATTTGAAATGTCGACCATACAAGTAGAATATAAAAAACAAAAAAAATTTACCTTAACACTGCTAGCAGGGGGCTTCGCCCCCCCCGCACCCCCCCATGGGGGGCTCCAACCCCCCACCCCACCCCACCCCACCCCCAGAACTTAATACCAACTCCGAGATCACACTACAGTGCGGAAGTGGAAATCTTTCCATTCCGCACTGTAGGGAGATGCCAGTTCCCCATGGTCGACATTTCAAATGTCAATCATATGGTCTCGGCCATATGAATGTCGACATTGTGAAATGCCGACCATTCGAAGGGGACCCGTTCAAGGCTATATCAACACATTTGATTTCTCAGATCTTGCCATAAAGCTATAGCAAACTCCACAGTTACTTTATTAAAATGAAAAGTCTATAACACACTTGCACATAGGCATACACACAAATGCACATGCATGCATACTTGCACACACGTACATATATGATGTATGTACACTTGCATACTCACACATATGCATATACGTGATATATGTGCACTCGCATACTCGCACACACACACATGCATGAATATATGTTCATTTCCATACTCCTACTAGCTGAAAAAGAAAGGAAAGTTAAAAATGGTGGTTCAGTAGTTCTGAATTTGCTTTGCCTCAAAGCATTTATTTAGAATACCAGCAAATTGTAACATAAGAAATGCTAGTTCTGTGATCCTTTTTTGTCTAGTCATTTACAATGCAAATTGGTAGCAGAACTTTTATTCTAGCAACTTTCTAAGCTTATAGGAACAATATTTAAAATTTGTCTCTATGTTTCGTCCTTTCTTCCCCCATTGTTTTGGCTTTGTCCAGATTTCTTATGCTTAGAGGTATGATGGTAATCACGACTGAAATTCTTGCTATTACATACAATTTTATATGTATATAAAATAGTACAAATAACATCAGGTGTTTTTGCGGAAGTAACTATTAAGTATGTTGTGATTATTATGTATGGCGTGGCAGTTATACTGTGCTGCAGTTTCTGGTATGAATGTAATAATTAAGTTCTGAAAGATATTTAGGGTCACCAACTTTTAAGCAAAAGAGGGAAACCTGTAAAACAGGATGCTTGTCAGGAGACCAGCTCTGATCTGACCCCTGTAATGGACCCCTTGCACTATCAATACTAAACGGTCCCCACTGAATAATCAGAGCTGCTTGTGTAACTTGATATGAAAGTGTTTTTGACACATTACCATAAACTTCAGACACAATAAGAATAAACAGAAATGCTATTTATTTCTTGTAGCAAAATGCAAGGAAATGCTCCCTTTCTTTATACATTTGTAATAAATAACTGTAGGACTGTGACTGTAAAATCATAACAGAGCAGACCTCTCAAACTCTTAGCATGAAAAATATGGACAAAGCCTAAAATAATGGGGGGTCACCGCTGGATATGCTGGTGATGCATGATGACATCAGCATGTAAATAAAAATGAAAATAAAAAAAAAATCAGGATTTAAAGCAGACACTTGGGAATTCGTGGTACCCTAATATTTCTACCCCCAAAAATGGTAAATACTGAGGAATTCAGTACAGTTGAGAGGTTTGCCTGTAAATCCTCATGTTATTTCTTCCAGATCTATTCTCTGTCTTCTGTTTTATTCTAGAATAAGTTGTTTTGTTTCAGAAGAAATTCAATGTTATTCTTATTTTCAAGTAATTTTCCATCAAAATATTATACATCGCCTCTTCTATACTCAAGATTTGTGATGATTGTTATTTAAAAGATTCACTCAGCACTTCAACTTGTTTTTTTACAATCCTGTTTGAAATTGTCCATATGCTTTCTAATTTATCGGTCTTCACAGATATTTCACTGATGTTACCTAGTCTAGCCTGTATGTCTTTTTTTCATCTGAGACAATTAGTTCATTCTAGTTTTCTTGACAGGAAAAATCAATTAAAAGTTTTTTTTTTGCAGTAAATCTTTCAGCAGATGTTCAACTATAACTCCATCAAGTTTTGAAATATTCTATTTGAGTTTTTTAGTAAAAATCTTGTCAGAGATGTTAAAATGAAGCAGGGCTAAAAAACAGTGCTAACTGCTCACCATCTTGGCCACACTCCCCAGGCTGAAGATTCCCTGTTACCTATGCTTTACATGACAAAGCGGTGTCCTTTTTACTATGTATTCTCATTTCTTTACAGTCATTAATCAGTCTCTTTTTCTTCCTTCTTATTTGTTGTGAACCTCTCCCTTTCATTCTTTTTTTTTTTGTTTCCTTCTAAACACTCTGAATCCTCAGATTGCTGAATCCTTGTATCCAGAATTCCAAAGTTGTTTAGGGCATCATCTTGTTTCATAGAGGTTGAGTGATTTGTACATATAATAGACACATCCTTTCCTAAATGTGTTTTATTTGTTCTTTGTCTATCATTATTTATCTCACCAGTCCAGCCATTAATATATGAAACAACAGTTCTCCAAGCCATGCCAACTACACACATGCAATCATCATCATTAAGTCTACATTTACTTCTAACAACGGTAAGCAAATCATCCATCTTTTTACATGAGGAACACAGATCACCAGTAATTGCTACCTTTAAATATACATAGCATTTATTACACTGTACAAAATATTTGTGCTTTAGTAAATCATTAATGGCATATTCATTTAAGGAATCCATATTCAGCTTCAAATGAATAAAAAATTATAAAAGAAAAGAATAATCAAAATCAGTTGCCACTTACCACAGAATTAAAAGAGAATGTAAATCAACTTCTATGAAAAAAAATGCACAAACAATATACAACTAAATATTAAAGTTAAGTACAGTAAAGTTGTTGCTGTGACCGTACAAGTTCTGGAAGTCAGACAAAAGCTGAAATTTCTTCACATCATGAGCACACAGTTGCTTCTGCTCACTATCACTCATAGATGCTCTTTTTAACAGTAAAGATCAATAAATGACAAACCAGGACAAGATTGTTTAGGTAATCTCTGGATTGTACTCTCTGTGGTCTGTGTGACTTTATGGGTGACTAGGTCCCTTAGGATGGCTGGAGTTTGCCTGTCGAAAACTTCTGTCTTTCTAACAACAAACAGAGAAAATTAAAGGTAAAGCAACAAAATATATCAAAGTAAATCATCTTGACTGCAAGCTATTCCTTCCTTCCAATAAACAGTGAAAACAGTGGTAAGAAATAAAATATAACTTCAAATAAACGTTCTCTTACTATGCAATGCCACAGTAAATCACAAACCAAGACAGGATTGTTTAGATAGGCTAAATACCACCAGGGTCTTTATGAGCCTAGATGTGAAATCCAACCCATTTGTGTCCCTATGTATCATGGGTGTTTATTAGATAAAGGCATGTTAGTTAGGAAACTTCTAGAGGTTATGTGAGGGGTATGTTAGCTTGGGTATTATTGTCTGCCTCTGTCTATCAGAGATATGGGGGCCAGACCTGGTGAGAATTTCCGATTTCCCATCCATTGGTCAAGGTTGTGCTTAAATAGTGTTAGGGATTGACTCTGCTTCACAAAGGTGAGGAGCCTGTACCAGTGCATGGGGATTCTATGAGATATTTGTCTTATCAACATGTCTTGTCCATGTTAAAAACAAAATTTAAATCCTTGGATCCAGTGGTTCTGATGCTGTTCGTTTTGAAGATGTGCAAAAGGTCCATCAAAGCTGGAAAAGAAAATCCCTTATATGCCAGGCATAAATTACATACATTTTTGTAACCTGTAGGAGACAGAGTATATAGATAAGACTTTAGGCGAGCTATGTAGGGCAATGGATACTCCTGGTAAGGAACCTTTGTGGCATTCCAACTGTTGCATACATTTGGTCTGGTATATGCTGAAGAAGGCATTATATTCAATGATGGGTCTGATAAGGGCGAAATAAAGTGGCACTATGACTTCCTTTGACCTAGATGCCATGCCCTTACTTATAAGTTGGGTGACATATAGTAATTTTCTTACTACCTTGGCCACGTGCTGTTCAGAGGCAAGATTACTGTCAACATATGTTTCCAGATCCCTGACTACTAGGTCAACTCTTAGGTGTGTCATATCACTGGAGTAATAAAGCCTGGGGGCATTTTTCCCAAAAGGCACTATAATGCATTTCTTAGCATTGAGGTTTAGTCCATGACTTTGCCACCTATCAATTACCTGTGTTAGACCCTAAAACAACAAAAACAGATCATGTTTGAGGTACTATTATAAAACATAGCACTTTTGCCCCATTAACAATCCACAGAGCTTCATCAGAGTTAGAATAGTTAATGCTATAACTGTGACTTATTTAAGGACATCCATCCAGTCAAATGCATCAGCTACTGAACAATTCATTTCTATTAATTCATTTAAACAACACCTGTATGTTCAGAAAAAAAATCTATTGAATATATAATGTTAATATAAAAATTCATAAATGTTCATTTTATTTAATACATCTCATATCTTTAAAAAAAGAAAGAAACCAACAACTGAACCAAGTGGTACTGCGAGAACGCCAGTGAGTGCTTCTACCAATAACCAGAATAAACGCGATGACCGTTGAGCTATTTATCAATCGTAACAAATACCAATAAGTTCCCAATCCTAGATAAATGCAAATATTATAATATGTTAAAAAACAATTAAAATAGTGAAAAGTAGTTTGATGTGGTCTACATTAGTTCCAAGAATGGTTTTACTGAAATGTATTCATTCAGTCCCGGGGGGGTTGTGGCATCCAAGAAAATTTGCCACTTCGCTTCCTTATAATTTAATAAACCCTTACAATCACCTCCTTTAGGGTCTACCTTTATCACTTCCAAAATATTGAATTTAAATTCATGGTCAACCCCTTCCCTGTTAATATGTCTGTAAAGAACATTATTTTTATCTTTAGTCCTTATACAGTATGAATGATCATAAATCCTTTTTCTAAAATTTCTCTCTGTTTTTCATATTTTAATTGGTTTTTAACATATTACAATATTTGCATTTATCTAGTATTGGGAACTTATTTATTTTTTAGTATATAATATTAAGCATAAATTATAACAACTCATTTTTAGTATATACATATATATATTTTTAGTATATTTATTTTTATATTTCTTGTTGTATTTATATTGTCATATTATTGAGTTAAATTATGGTGTCCAACATCGTTCTTCTTTGGTCATACTGTTATATTTAATGGTATAGGAAGAATAGAATGTATTCATCTACTTTTATGGAGAAATTTTAGAATATACACCACTTGTATTTATCATTTATTTATTACTTAAGTGTTTATTATATTTACATCAACAATTCCCTTTTTGCAAAATTAGTAGGCAGATATTTATTATGGAATTTTTTTAAAGCCAATTATTACAGTTATTTATAATGAAATAGTATGGGTATTTGTTATGAATTAGTATGATTGTTGGGGGTAATACGTTTATGAATAGGGTGAATATCACTTTAAATTTGAAATTATATTTTGGCGCCTAAAAAGGCTTAAATTTGCTGACGTGTCAACTGAAAGCTAGTTCTGAGGAAGCCCGGATCATCGGGTGAAAGCGCTTAACTAGTTTGAGTATACGCTTGTTTTTTTCACTTTCAGTCTTTGTTTGGATTTGTTAATTTTATACTATTTTTTATTTATGTAACATTAAAGACGTGATTGATAAATAGTTCAACGGTCATCGCGTTTATTCTGGTTATTGGTAGAAGCACTCATTGGCATTCTCGCAGTACCACATCTCATATCTTTGTTGCTTTACATTTTAAAACACTCAGAACTGAGAGGAAATAATTTATACCAGGTTCCTTAGTTTAATTTAACTTTAACTACCATGTAATTTCCTTATA
The DNA here is from genome assembly GCF_019279795.1 of Protopterus annectens. Lineage (NCBI taxonomy): Eukaryota > Metazoa > Chordata > Ceratodontiformes > Protopteridae > Protopterus > Protopterus annectens. The sequence goes on along the minus strand of NC_056731.1, from coordinate 180,270,300 downwards.
TTCAAGCAAGTTAATCATTGTTACCCTCTCTCATCTTTCACCACCTTTTCAATCAGAAAACTTGTTTTACATTAAACTGAATGTCTATATAATGCATTGAAAACTCCCTTCTACTTTACATCAAATAAGTACTCATAAAGGCAGTCCTTCAATCAAATTGTGTTTTTCCCCACATAAAACACCAGAAAAGATGTACAAACAGCTAAATATACCACATTTTAGTGTTACACTTACAACAGCTGGATAAATTGTTGTTCTGTCTTACCTTTCTACAGATAATCATTTATAAACTTATAGTGTTTACACATTCCACATTTTTGCATCATAGACTTTAGCCCTTTCTTAGGCCTTTCTTAGCTAGGGTATGCAAATTCTCCAAACAACATTTAATGTTTTTCCTCTATTGTATGTTATTTGAGGGTTACAACCTAACTTAGCCTTCATATCCTGAGGAATCATTAAATCCCATGTCTTTCTTAATACATTCACAAGCTGCACAGCATTGATACTTCAATAAATGGCCATAGCACCCCTTTTCCCATCATTCCTACCTTCCAACTAGTCTGGTCACATACTTTGATTTGATCAGTCTGCCCATCTTGCAAAATAGGGCATATCTATTGCTCTTAGCTATCAGGATTTCATGCTTTACTTAGCAATTTCAAGGATTAATCCCTTTCTTTAAATATATCTATCAACGTGTCAGGTTCTAACAATAACTTTCCATATTAGACTAGTAAGACTTACAGGTCTGTAGATGTTGAGTTCAGTTGATGGTCCACCCTTGTAAAGTGAGATAACCATTGTAGTCCTCCATTCTCATGGTAGAAAAGGGTCTTTTGAAGCTATAACTGAAAAGTGGCTCAAGTGGTCCTGATTGGTCATGTTTCCAACTAGTTATCAGTTAATACAGCAGTTCTGAAGCAGAAAACCTGTCTTCCGTTGTTCTATGTGTATATCTCATTGCTTTTAACTATATCTTTGCAAATAGTATTTTGAACCTTTGCATTATAGTGTGTCTTTATGCCAGATTTATATGGCAGTGTTGCAAAGTGTACCCTGTTTGAATCACCATTTCTAAGGTTTCAACATGTTTTTGCTGTGGCTTATTCATGCATCTCTTACATAAAGTATTGATAACATCTAAGGCATCTGTTGTGCTACTAATAATTTTAAAGTATGTACATGCTGTTTAAAACCCCTCTCTGCTATCTCTTCCAGATAATACTTATACATTTTTCAATTATAGCAAAATTCTGTTGTGTCTACAGCAGAGAGTTTTCAGGGCCCATTGAGAAGAAATTTTAAAAGCTTCCCACATCATTCTGTAATTTGCAAAACACAACCCATTTTACATGTCATCTAATTTTAGCTGTTTCACATTCCTATACAAAATCCATCATGAGCCTAGTGATTATCAATGGTTCCACTATGAAACATTGAAGACCAAAACCCCAACAATCTGAATTGCTGAAATCCAGCACCCAAAAGAAAAAAAAATGCCTGTAAACTTAAGTATTTCTTTTTTCAGGGGCAGTAGAACTGGTACTGATAGTTTGTGTGGGTGGAATTAAAAAGGTGTGGGGATACTGGGTTTTAAAACATGTCCTGTGGCTGTGAATATACAAGAGCAGATTAGCAGCATTGCAGATGATATGCTGTAGTGGGTAGAATGTGAACAAAGACATGTAAGACATGGTAAGAGTTAGATAAAGAATGTGAAGAAGAATGTATTGAAGGTGATAGAGAATTATACAGAAGCGGGAGAGGAGTGTGGCTTAATGGTGAGGCAGAGTTCATGTATCACAGTGGATGGGAAATTGAAACAAGTGTTTGAAGAAATACTTAGGTGGTGGTGGCAGGTGTGCTAAAGATCTGTGGGAAGAGACGATACCAGATAGATTTAGGGATTTCTGGTCTGCAAAACAGGATTATGCTTGGTGCACCATTATCTCCCAATGCCTGCCAATCTATGCCCTGTACTGATAGCACATGTAACTCCTAACAGATGTCAGTACAGAGACAGAACTAACCACGTCCATCCAGCACTGAGGCACCACCATTGGCTGCTCAGTCCCGCCACCCCCATCAGCCTGGCTTAATGGAGCAACTAGCTGAACTCAGTTTGTCTGTGTTTTAGTCAGGGCTTTACCCCTTTATACCCAAGAGCATGCATTAATTTTAGCTTTTCTATTTCATTTACATTTCATCTTACTTGGATCTGTTTTCTCAGTTAATTATTCTAACTTTGTAATTATGATTTCACTTTATTTGCATAATGCTATAGTTTCTGTTAATGTCAGTTCTTCCCTTAATAGCCTGCCTCCTTTTTGATAGCTTTTCAACCCAAGTTATTCTGTCTCTCACTAATGAAACATGCAGCCCACAAAATTGACAGTCTTTGGCTTGATTCTTAACTCAGTAACATATTCATTTATATTCACTGCAGGTCCTGCAATCATGTAAAGATAGCAAATTATTTCTAAGCTCAAAGAAATCCTGAGCTTCTTCATAACTGATGTTTTTTTTCTCTTCCTGACTTATAACAGTGTTAAACACCTTCAAGGCTTCTTCCCAAATGACATGCAGAAATGTACCAAATTTAGCTATTCTGGTCTTTTCAGCTTCTCAGTTTACAGTGAGGAATAAATTAATTTTCTAGATCCAAAGCATCCAACTTTCAACTACACTGCCTTGCAGAGAGAGGATTGCTAGTGGTCACAGCTGGGTCACTTTTTTAACTTTAGATTATACATCAATATTTACAGACACACAGACTTTCAACAGCTGGTGTATTTTTCACATCTGATACAATTTAGCATCTACATAGTGTGGTAGAATGCTCAAAATACAACACAATCTTTGTAGGTATGTCACAAGCCACCATGAAATGTCTGTTCAGACTGACCACTAGAAAGCAGTGTACCACATGACAAACAACTAGCTTCCTGAAGGCAACCATTATACCCACTTATGCTGTAATTACAGTACAGTTCAGTAACCTTATACATCTTTATGAATTGCCTGTCTAAATAGAAGCCATGACTGCACATTTATTTATATATTCTGTACCACACTGCATTAAAACATCCTTTTGTTTGTGAAAATTGTTCCAACAAACATAATTTTCTCTCAATGTAGGTTTCCTCTCACTTCAGGAATGCTCTATTTCTATCTTGGGACTCATGATGCAGAGTTCTGAAAATTTAAAAAAAAGACTAAAATACAGGAGAAGAGTGAATCTCAAACACTATCATTGCCTTAAAATGTGTTTTTTTAGAGGGAGGTACCACCTGATGTTGGTTGAAAGCCCTCCACACATTCAAACTTATATATACCAACTCTGAGACTTCTATACCTCAGAAAAAAAGTAGATATTCTGATAAATTACAATCTCAGGCAGAGTATATGTAAATCCTGATCTTATATCCATTCTTCACATTTCCAGACTCAGCATTGTGAACCCCAATATTTTAAATGGTTACCTGACTTCGATATTCTAGATATATCCAAGACACTGTGTTTTCAAAGTTTAATTCTTGTACTCCTGCACAACTGATCTTATTAAAATCCAGGATTTAATTTAAGTCCACAATGAGCTGAGGTATCATTTAAAAAGCTTCCCTTAAGACTTGAGATGACCCTGCTGATCACATGACACTTTACACTTCTCAGGCAGGAATAGTCATTTTCTTGAAAAACTTGGGTGTTAGGGACTGGAGTTATCCACTGAATTTTAGCACTGACAGAGTTAAGATTCATTTTAAGATACCATGATTTCCAGCCTAATATACAAAACATTAATTATCATTTTAATATATACAAAATATTGCTGATTATTTTTCAAAGACTTTTGTTAAATATGGAAGAAGTCTGAATAATCCTTGAACAACATAATCCTTTAATATTGTACATCTCTGTTACCTTTGACTATTTGCAGTTACACAAATCCTTTTATTAAACACTCAGTTCAGAAGACTTCAGTACTATCACCAAATTCATCAACAAACTGCTTGCCTGGCACTGGGACTGGACAATTGGCCATTTCTTCAGCAGGTTGTATATGCATTGTCTCAGAAAATCAACAGTCTGTATCACAGACCATGTGCATACTGCAAGTTCTATGTATGGACAGTTGTGGCAGAAAATGTGAAGTAATAGTAGTGTTTTCCCATTGTAGCTTCTCAGGAGAAGAAATTGCTGCAAGTTAAATTTCTCACTTTTCTCTAATGTGCAACAACTTTACAGCTGATAATTATAAGTCGGTGGTGTGGGGAATGAACCCACTTTCTAAAGGTGTACAATGTCTTGTACCATAGAGATATATATATATATATATATATATATATATATATATATATATATATATATATATATATATATATTTGTAAGAGGTGCAAGGTGTTGTTTTGCTTTGCTCTGTATTGTCAGCATTAGTGTTAGTCTGATTTTTATAATATTCATTGTCAGTGAGTACTCATATATGCTCATAAAACAGTATATTTTTAAATGGAATTATCTACCATTTGATGAGTAGTAACACTTACAATTCATAAACGTTCTTGATTCCAACTCCCTGAAATTGCTAAAGGACGAAACTGTTTACATTAATTGGCTCTGTTGCTAGACTGCAGTTGTGTCATGTGTCAACCTCTTTTTTTTACTATTTCAGGCTATTTCTCTTCTTCACTCAGCCATGTGACAATGGATTTAATATATATGCAGGGGTAAAACTCATTTTTTGTTATGGCCATACACAGAATTAATGGGTGTATTGCTCAATGAGTTTGACTCCTCTACTTTTTTATCAGTGGGATATGCATCTACTTCTGTTCATAGAAAGGGTGCCATAGATTAGTACTAGGTTTACTGCCCTTGTGAGCCATTTTAAGCCTAGCCAATTACCCCCTGTGAGAATCAAGTCCTGCACCTTGTGTCTGTAAGGTAAACACCTTAACCATTATACCAACCTCCCACTGACTGGTAGCGAACCATTTATAAACAAATAAGCATGATATGTATTATATAATCAATCTCTTATAGTTGTGCAGTTCTGATGTTAAGCTAAATCAATCTAGCTAATGTGAAGAAATTATTTTTTGTTTTGAAGAAAAATAAAACAAAACCAAGCCATATCTTAAGAGGTCCAAAAGCAATGTATGCATAAAGCGAAACTGTGTCTGATTATATTATTTTCTGGAAAAAAAATCAGTATACAAAGTTAAACACTGAATAATTATTACACTAAAACACCGGAAGCAAACATTTTTCATTTTTGAATGTTGGCTTGTATTGTAGTGGCAGTGTTGTGTTAGGCTGCAATGGAGTAAATGAATGCCAGTTGAAGAAGCAGAAGATGGTCTGGCAAGCAATGTCTCATGTGGATTTGCAGACATGGAAAAAAGTAAACTATTCTTCTTGCCTATGTCTAGCCATTACATTTCACTGTTGGTTGTCAGAGAATAGCATTTCTGAAGGAATTAAGAGCATAACGTTGTGTGTTGCTTCCCTATGACATCTTTTTATTTCATCAGTAAAACAGTCCTAGTCTTCTCTAATGCCATAAACTATAACCGTAACAATAATAAATTATCATCAGCCCTCTTCTTGGATCTCTCCAAGGCTTTTGATATGGTCGATCACCAGCTACTAATCCACACCCTGAAAACAATTTGCTTAGATAATAAAGCTCTTCAATGGTTCCAATCTTATCTGAGTGGCAGACAACAGGCTGTCCTATGGCAGAACAAACTATCTAACCTCCTACCTAATACCCTGGGAGTCCCCCAGGGTTCTATACTAGGATCTCTTCTGTTTTCCATTTTCATTAAAGGCCTCTAAACGGTCATCCCAAATGCTAACTGTATTCAATATGCAGATGACTCCACTCTAATTTTCTCTGCTACATCACAGTCAGATCTGTAGACATCAACCCCGAAAACTTTTAACATAGTTGAAAACTGGCTTTCTGATTGTCGTCTGATCTTCAACCCCAATAAAACAAAGTTGCTACTTTTCTCACCTACTCGCAGGTCCACTGCATTATTCTTTTCCATAAAATCTAACAATGGCACCACAATCTCCACAGACACCTATACAAAACTTCTTGGCGTTATCATAGATAATAATCTTAAATTTGATATGCATGTCAACCAAACTATCAAAACCATCAATAAAAAACTTGGGTCACTATACAAGATTAAATCCTTCCTAACCCCACTAGCTAGATCTGCCATTGCATGCTCTCATCTACTCTCAACTCTTCTCTATGCATCCCCTCTACTCAGCAACTTAAGCAAAACTGATCTTAACAAATTCTCTAGTTGCTACAATCACATTGCCACATTCGCCACTGGGATGCCCTTCAGGACACACCAATGTAACAACCCAAACTATCTTGGGTGGTTAGCATTGCCCAGCCTAATTAAGTACAACCAACTTATAGAGGCACACAAAGTACTTAACCAACCTGACAATACACCTGCACTTAAAAACATTATTAACCCCAACAACAATCTCAGACCTCTTCACTCTTCCAATAGATTGTTAGTTCAAACTGTCAAAACTAATAATTCAGTAGGTGTCCCTCTGGTGCTAACTCTGTAGGTAGAACTTGGAACTCTCTCCCCACTGACATCACCCTAGAATCCACCCTGAGTCAATTTAAGAAAAGACTCTAACAGTATTTGAAATTAACTGGCTATGTCCTTGTACCAAGCCTGACTAGCTCTCTCCTTATGATGGAGTTTTATTGCAATTGAGATGTGTCGCAAATTCTAGGGGCCAGATTCAGGAAGCCTCCGTGTAAGAGTTATAACTCTTACACAGAGGCTGCAGTTAAACGGTGTGATGTCAGCATGTCATGCATATGCATGAGGTGCATGAGGCATGCTGAATCACACTGTAACTCTTACACGGTCCATGTAAGAGAGTAGGGGGCGTGTCCGTAGACACGCCCCCGGAAGTCTAGAATGGCTGAAAGTAAACAGCCATGAGAGAAGCCATGGAAATGTGAATAAACACACTACACAACACATGCCCCCACAGACCAGCAATGTAAAATGTGAACAGATGTTATAAAATGAAAATAAAAACTGTTTTATTTTTTTTAAACCCCGTAAATGTTTGCTACTGTGTGCTGGGTAATGGCGGGTGTGCTACTAGCGCAACTGCAGTTAGTAGTCAGTGGAAAAGGATATAAGAACTAAATATGCAAAGCAAGCCACGAAGTAATAGCATAGCGGTAGAGTTGTTTGCTTAAGAGCAGGCAGGCAAGGTTCGAGCCCACACAACAACCTTTTTTTTTTTTTTGTAAATAAGCACTAAAAAGGCCCCTGACAGTATTGTATAAATGTAAAAGTATTTCCTTTTTTAAAATGGAATGAAATGGAGCATATATTATCAGGTAATACAATAATAAAATATTTAGAAATGTACTGATAGCTAAGCTGCTGTGAGACAGAGTGCCCGTAGCTGAGTAGTGTTTCAAAGGCTGCAAATTGCTTGCCCGTAGCTAAGCACCGGTTTAACAGGCTCAAACTGTGTGCAACTAGCTGTGCTTAGCTCAACATGTGTGTTACTAGCCAATTAAGGTTTAACCCAGCGCACACCGTTTGCGCAGAGGTGCGCGTCGCGCCCACAAGCTAACCGCTGGTGCGCATGCATGAGCTCCGCGCAAACGAGTGCAGACCTGGTTTTAAGTGCTTAAAAGTGCTTTTGGCATGTTTGATTGACAAGTCCTCAACTCATTCCTAGACAGTCATAAAATTAAAAATCAGTGGTCAGATTCGAACCCAGGATACCATGCACTACAGTCAAGGTACTAAACCACTAAGCCATGACAGCAGAACTTAGCAATGCAGAAATAGCATATATATAGGATATAATCCAGAATGGAGCATGATAAAGCAGTTTCTGTGAAGTAGATACAATTCCAAAATGGCCAATCATAGAAATGTGCGAGAAAATCGGCATATATAAGCCCCATAGGCGGGAATACACAGCAGAAATGATTGTAGAATAGACCTGCAGGCAGAATGAGTGGAGTAGGGGAGGGACGTTGCTTTCGAGCACAGCGGTGGGGCGTTGAGGAGTCCAAATACATGGTCTGGCTCCTAGTTCACCATCATGAGGCCCAACTCATGCAGGGCCAGGTCTCATGGGGAGCGTACAGGGCGGAGGCATGGGACCAGTTGGCTCATGATCTTACTAGTGCTACTGGGATTCCGCGCACTGGTGAGCAGGTCCGTCACCACCATGCGGACCTGAAGCAACGTAAGCAAGACCAGTTGATCCATGGATCCAGGAGGCCTGGGATATGCCCAACGCCCCACTACTGAGTAAGTTACAGGTTACTTATGTATGTAAGGAATTCAACTAGCTGATACCATGGAGATGTGTATCCCAATATTACTTGTTTTGTATTACAGCTGCAGGTGTCCACTCTGCGAATCGATGAGCACATGACCGCAGGCTGGTGCGGCTGCGCCACCATGCAGGTTAGTAACCCCACCTAGTACTTGTAAATAAATATTATAGTGTAGCATGTAGCAGAACACTGCAGTGTATTGATTAAACGTAATACAATGTGCAAGCAACAAGTGAAAGTCTGCAGGTATGGCTGCAACAAGTTCATCAGTATGCAAGTGAAACTGGAAATAAAAGTGATAGAAATAAATAGTGCTGTAATACAGATGTCCCACCATTAATTAAATGTAGTATAACCTGCAGTAGTCTCAAGAGTACAGCTTCAGAATCTGAGGTAATCACATGTGAGATATATCCCCTGTTGAAATGCTGAATCATGACAGAAGTGAGGCTGCTGGAAAGTGTTGGAATCCCCACATGTCTAATATGTGAACAAAGCCTAGAAGTACCAACCTGAACTGTGAAATTGCAGGATGTGTGAGAGTGACAGAAAGGGTCATGTATCAATGAATAAAGTAGTAATAACTCCTGAATATATAAGCTTCAGTGTGGTTCTACAGAACTAAATGCATGTGGGAATTAAAACTTAACATCCCAAACTGATTTCAGTGTGTCTGACACTTGAATGTTCAGGCCAAAATCTGTATATGGTGATCACAGTCAGCAATTTGCAGATAGAATGAATGATTGTCTGACATACTAAACATCCATAGTTGTCCCCTGCCCTGTCATCAAAGTGTAGCAGGATGATGTATCTGATCAAATTCAAAATAACTAGGGTAGTGATGTATCTGTAACAGGTCTAGCATGACAGTCAATTAAAAATCATTTGGAAACTATCACCCACAAGTTAATTGTGTTTCTATTACAAATGTATATCAATGTATAATTTATGAATGTGTCATCATTTTCTTTCTCCACCCCACCCTATAATTGCAAATTAAAAACCCACTAAATATTGGTATGTGAACATTTCATTAACCATGGACATTTGTCCTGTTTCAAAAATATATGCATGTCTGTTGTTGCATGTGCCCCGTTCATACCTGCAAACCTGCAAACCTGATGGCCTGTTGCCATCAATCAATCCTGCATGTTGTTTGATTGTGTATTTCCGTTCAAATAATGCATGTGATATTGATATGCCCGTTGTTCAATGGTGTTAATATCAGGGTGTTTGTTTAATGGGAATACCAATGCATGCTGTTACAACTAATTTGAATGGAATAATATGCCACTAACCCAAACTAACATAACATACTCACAAACCTAGAATGCTTGGGAAGGCAGGTCCCAGTGGACCCACCTCTCCCACCTCAGCTGGAGACTGCACCTGGCACTAGTGCCCAGGCTGGACCCTCCTCCGGTGGCCCTGTGCCACCTTCGGGTGGAAGCGCTGCAGGGGATGGGGCCCGTCCCCCCTCTGCAAGCATGGCCGGAGGAGCACGTCCACTCACCCTCCAAGGTGTCCGGTCTGTGGTGCGAAGGGAGATCCAAGACTCTGTTCTGTACGCCAGCTTGAGGCCCGGGTGGCACAGCTTACAGGCATGCCCGTTGTCCCGCCTGCACAGCCCCCAGCACAGCCCCGTCCTGGGCTGTGAAGGAACAGTGGCAACTGCCTATGGGTGGGGATATCAGTTCCACTGTTGCCATCTGTGGGCTCATGTGCCCTGGATATCCCAACCTCCATCCCCATCAATTGTGTAACCCCCCACATGTGTCATACACCGCCCCTGTATGCGTCTTGTCTGTCTTGTCTGTTAACCTACCAAACCTACCACCCCAGCTATACCAACTACCTCACCTGACATACCACTCTCACCTGATAAAAAAAAAAAAAAGGGCACTCTGTACCCACAAAAAAATTACGCCCCATACATAGCTGTCCATGTTGCACACATGTCCGCTGGACATCGAAACTGTTAATTACAATTGGCTGTACAACAGCTATTAATGTTGTCCTGACACCTCTCTCAGGGGTGGAAGGTTCCAAATGTCACACCAAATTGCATACAAATGCACAGCTGTTGCTGGGTAAGACATGGGCAGCTATGGGCCTCACCTACATCCTTCCTGCAAATTCCAAGCTTGTTTCCCTACTGTCTTACCCTCTTTGTGACCCCTTTTTCACCACTTTCCTGTCACCCCTTTTTCTTTTCTTTCAAAGAAAATAGAGCGGGTGTGCGCTTGTGTGCGTAGAGCTCACCGCTAGTGTGCATGCGTGAGCTCCGCGCAAATGAGCGCAGACCTGGTTTAAAGTGCCTAAAAGTGCGTTTGGCACTTTTGATTGACAGGTCCTGTACTCATTTGGAAAGAAAAATAAATTCCCACTGTTAGTCTTGAACCCAGGACCTCTGTAACACTAGTCTGTATGACCTACCACTAAGCCACAACTCTCATACGAGAATATAGTGCTAAAATAAATATAACATGTAATAGTAGGAATCAATATAAAGGCAATATAGGATGTGTACTACCCAAAGCATGTCAGGTAGATTTCTAATGCCTGAATTACTGGATTCCCATACTAGTTTGGGTT